>NC_058034.1:23169056-23239056 GCF_019176455.1 Solea senegalensis
ATCAGAGCACCGAAGAAGCCTGAAGAACAAGAACACTATAGGACCATGAAGAACACTGAAGAACCATAAAGAACACTATAGAACATTGAAAAGCCATGAAAAGCCATGAAGAAGAACACTGAAGAACCACGAAGAACCATTAAGAACACTGAAGAACCATGAAGAACACTATAGAACATTGAAGAATCATGAAGAATACTGAAGAACCACAAAGAACCATGAAGAACCCTGGACCCTGACACTTTCACTGAGGAAACACTTTACTGACCTTAGAATGTCCAGTCTGAAATCTGGACTCTTCACCAGACCGTTCAGCTCCTTCACCACCGAGTCCTGGAGGTTGTTGAAGCTCAGGTCCAGGTGTCTCAGGTGGGAGGGGTTGGACTTCAGAGCTGAGGTCAGATAAGAACAGCTGATCTCTGTCAAACTGCAGTCACTCAGTCTGGAGAGAGAAGAAGGTTGTTAAGATCAGAGCTTCAGAACTTCCTCAGCCTCAGTCTTCAGTCCAGAGTCTGACCTCAGAGTCTGTAGTTTACAGTCTGGACTCTGCAGTCCAGCACTCAGCTCCTTCACTCCAGAGTCCTGCAGCGGGTTTACACTCAGGTCCAGGTGTGTCAGGTGTGAGGGGCGGAGCTTCAGAGCAGAGGCCAGAGAAAAACAGCTGATCTCTGTTAACCTGCACTCACTCAGACTGAAGACAGAAGAAAACATGACTCATCATTTCCTACCATCACTCTTTAACATGACTCTGTGTTTTTTATTGTTGTATTTGTAGTTAGGGACAATGAAGTTATGGACCTCAGAGTGTCTAGTCCACAGTGTGGACTCTGCAGTCCAGCACTCAGCTCCTTCACTCCAGAGTCCTGCAGGTCATTCCCACTCAGGTCCAGGTGTCTCAGGTGGGAGGGGCGGAGCTTCAGGGCCCAGGCCAGCGAAGAACAGCTGATCTCTGACAGACCACACCTACTGAGTCTTGACAGAAAAAAAACACCTTTCCAGATGTGTCTCATGTTGTGGGGACAGACAGATGTTGTCTTATGGGGACAGACATAATAACAACACACTAGTACAACTGCTCGCTGTCACAAAACCTCTGGAGACACTTTAGTGAGAGGACAACAAACTCTGCAAGTTACGTCCAAACTGATGTTACTTTGAAACTGAGGGGGCGCTCTAGTGCCCTAATGTGTCCTCTGCATATGAAACTAAATAAATATAAAATGTCTCATCACATCTGACTAACGTGGACACGATGTCAAAATCCTTTACTTGCCATTCCGAAGACAAACTTTGTATGGTTATGGTTGTTGTTGTTCTAACAGAATCATGTGCCCATCACAGTGAAGTGCTGTGTGTCTCTTCTGCAGACATGTTGTTTATTTATTTATTTATTTTGGTCATGCCAGTTAGATCACTCATCATCACACATCATCTTAGTGTAGTCCACACAATACACATAACCGAAAGGGAAAGCGGGAGAAGCAAAAGCTTATCTAGTCCCGCCCCCATACTCTCTGTTGTCTCAGGCTAGTTGCTATCAGCAGGGGGCGCTCACAGTTCAGTCTGTGTCAGAAAACCTGAACTATCCCTTTTAATGTAGATTAAAGACATATTTAGGCAGAATAATCCTGGTGTCTGACCTCAGAGAGTTCAGTCCACAGTCTGGACTCTGCAGAAAACCACTCAGCTTCTTCACTCCAGAGTTCTGTAGCAGGTTCATACTCAGGTCCAGGTGTCTCAGGGGAGAGGGGCGGAGCTTCAGAGCCGAGACCAGGTGAGAACAGCTGATCTCTGTTAACCTGCACTCACTCAAGCTGAAATAATGAGAAGATGAGAGATAAAGTCATGAATAATATAATCAGATTACAGTCAGATATGAAGACGAGTCCAGTGACCTTTTCTTGTTTTTAAATCATATATATAAATATTATTATATATTACATGTGTTTGGAGGAAACCAGAGAACCTGAAGAAAACCCATGCACACGAGGAGTGACCACCCTTGTTCTGACCGGGTCAAGAACCCTGGTTTGAGTTCTATAAAGACAAGACTGTTAACCACTACACCACCGTGTGGTCTAGAGGAAACATGTCTTTGCAAAATTCATCTTCTCCACACTTCTGAGAGGGTGTAATAAAGTACCTAATCAAGCTTTTCCATCCAAATTCCCTCCACTTCTGTGAGCTGGTACATCTCCATTGATACCTCCAAATTGTTGTCCATTCTTCCTCAGATATATTTATCCCTCCTTCCTTCTCCCATTTTATTTTAATATATGAAGTAGAGTGAGATTTCAAATTAGACAGACCCTTATATAAGCATGACACAGTTTTATTAATAGCTTTTGTAAATAATTGAATTAGACATGTGTTTATCTTTGTTCGATTTTTCATCTTTGTATTGACGTAATGCCGTAACTGCAGGTATCTATAAAAGTCTTGTTTTTCTAAAACATGCGTCCTTTTAAGCGTTTCAAAACTTTCCATCTTTCATTACTCTGCATAAAGCTGTTATACCGTTAGCTATCCAGTCCTTAAATCTAGAATCCAATTTATTAGGTCTAAAATCCGAATCATAAGTACACCATTTAAGAGCCAAAATATCGTTTTCAAGTTTATGTTCTTTTATAATAATTTTCCATACTTTAAGGGTCCACGCCACCCATGGATTATCAATGTTATTTATGTAGGTTTGCAAGTTATTATCAGCTAAAATTGCCTGTATGGGGATGGAGGGCATTTTTTCTTCAATGCTTTTCCATTGAGCTGTATATGACGGCATACCAGCATACCACTGCTCTCATTTGCGCTGCAAAATAATAATATCTAAAATAAGGCAAGCCCCATCCTCCCTTTTGTTTAACCAGCTGTAAGGTTTTGAGGCGAACTCTTGGTCTTTTACCTTGCCATATATACCTGGATAGCAGTTTGTACCACTCGTTAAATTGGTTTTGGTTAATCTCTATTGCCAATGTTTGAAATAAATATAAAAGCCAATTCTATGCAAAAATCCAGTTAACCGAATCAAAGGCCTTTTCAGCATCTACGCTCATCACAATCGCTTCAGTTTGATTTCTTTGTATATGATCCATAATATGTAGTGTCTCTCGTATATTGTCTTGTGTTTGGCGTTGGTGTATGAAACCTGTCTGATCATTATGTATCAGTGTCGGCAGGAATTCTTCTAATCGTTTGGCCATAACAGAAGTTAATCATTTATAGTCCACATTAAGAACAGAGATTGGCCTAAAAGAGCCACACTCCACTTTATCCTTGCCTTCTTTTGGTATGGCTGATATTATTGCCTCCTTCCAGCTGGGTGGCGTTTGCGCATATTTTAAAGCCCAATTCAGAGTAGGAAGTAAAACAGGTATTAGTTCTTTTTTAAATTCCTTATACCACTCTGCCGTGTAGCCATCAGATCCTGGTGATTTGCTTAATTTAAGTCTACCAATTGCAACTTTTAATTCTTCTTCAGTTATATCTGCAGTCATCATTTTATTTTGATTTTCATCGAGAGTGGGTAAATCTAGGGAATTCAGGAAGCTGTCAATTTGAGCCACACTCCCACCTGGGACTTCAGAATATAAGGTTTTGTAAAACACTTCAAAAGCTTCCTGAATTTCATTTAGTTTATTTTTTATCGCTTTTGTCCTTGGATCCCTAATTTTATGAATTGTATTTTCGGCTATCCTTTTTTTCAATTTCCATGCCAATACTTTCATAGATTTGGAGCCTCTTTCGTAGTGTTTCTGTTTCAGAAACATTACATTTTTCTCGATTTCTTGTGTGGCCAAATTATTAATTTCATTCCTGGTGTGTCTAATTTCTCTCAATGTATTCTGTGTCAAATCTAATTTCTGTTTTCCTTCTAGTACCTTCTAGCTTGTTTTTTAAATCCTCTAACTTTTTATTCCTATTTTTTTTCTTAAATGACGATATTGCTATAATTTTCCCTCTCAGAACAGCCTTCAGAGTATCCCATAACATGGGAGGTGAAAACTCTCCAGTATCATTGAATTCTAAGAGACAAATTTCTGATTTAATTTGTGCCTTAAAAGACAGATTATTCAACAGACTGGAATTCAGTTTCCATGTATTATTTTTTGATCACAGGCCAAAATCAGTTGTCCTGATTCCACAAGTATGTATTTTATCTTTATCCTTGCCAAATGTTATGAAATAATCTATTCTTGTATAGAGAGAGTGAGGAGCAGAGTAATAAGTGTAATCCCTTCTGTTAGGGAAAAAATCTCGCCATATACCTCCTCAAATAGTGTGTTTACTTTCTTATATAAGGACTTCCTATCCTGGGTTTTTCCACAAGATGAGCCCAACTTTGGCTGCAGATGTATATTTAGATCCCCTCCACAAATCAAGAGGCCTTCTGTTTCAGTTACCATGATATTGGTTATTTTTTGGAAGAAACTAATGTCACTCCCTGGGGGTGCATAGACATTCAGTAAGGTAATTCGATTCTTACTAAAATAAACGTGCCCTCTTTATCACCCATTTCGAATACTTTTTCAAAATTTAGCTTGTTTGAAATGAGAATAGCAACTCCTCTTCTATGCCCTGATTTGTATGAAGAAAAAAACAGATTTGTAAAGCCCTTTTTCTTTAGCTTTATATGCTCCTTGTCTGTCAAATGGGTCTCTTGTAAATAAACCATCCCTTTAGATAGGATTTTACTACGTTTAACTGGATTCAACAGCCCATTGACATTAAACGAAATGAATTTTAATTTGTCACTAGCCATACTTATTTACTTGTAAGTGTACCAACAAACTTAACAAAATGAAAATTGAAAGATCTGCTCCCTCATGCAGAGGTTTTTAAGGCACCTGTTCTTCTCCATGTTAAAGATCAGACCACATTAGACCACAACAGAGTGTCAAAGTGATTCTTCTGAGCTTATGTACCTTTACAGGACTGTGATGTCATCAAAGGCATCAAAGAGTAAAGACAATAAGCCACACAAAGTGTTGCCATGACAACAAAGTCATGAGACATCCTGTGTCATCAGAACTGCTACTCTTCTCTGTGTAAATGTCCAAGAGCACCACATAGTGGTGTAGTGGAGAAGGACACCTTTGTTTACTGACAGACCGACATTAGCATGCTAACCATGCTAGCAGCTGATGCTTTAACTGCACTGATAAAAATCTAAAAAATAGATATAAAAAACATCTTTCCTGAAAAAGAGTCTCTGAAGTCATTTCAATATTTTGTTAAGCCAGCCGTTAGCTATGCTGATAATTAGCATTGTCATTGCTAAACTTAGGAGAATTTTTGTTCCTTCTGTTAGAACTGAAAATTCACTTCCTGTCCAGGCTCAGGTGGAAGGGGCGGAGCCTCGTCTACATTTGTGCTAAGTTTATAACCTGCTGCTGATCTCAGGTCAGATCAGACCACACGTGTCACATGACCTCAGGTCAGATCAGAACACATGTGTCACATGACCTTGTTGTCCTTGTGTCTGACCTCAGAGTATCCAGTCCACAGTGTGGACTCTGCAGTCCAGCGCTCAGCTCCTTCACTCCAGAGTCTTGCAGGTCATTTCCACTCAGGTCCAGGTGTCTCAGGTTGGAGGGGCGGAGCTTCAGAGGCGAGGCCAGAGAAGAACAGCTGATCTCTGACAGACCACAGTCAATCAAACTGACAAAACAAAAAAACAACAGTGTTAAAGGTCATGACCTTTCACATCAGTCTTGTTTAGTCTGGATGAACTGAGCTTCTTCACAGTGTTAAAAGACTATTCTCTGTGATCCGGGATGTTGAAGATAGCTGTGCTAAAAATGTTTACCTGTGGAGGCGGTTCAGGAGAGTCGGGTTCTCAGTTCCATCTGTCACTGGTTCTCTTCCTGTTCTGCTCATCTCTTACAGGAAGTGAAGCATTTACAGCTACATCCTCCAGTAAGGACATGAGAAGAACAGGAGGAGAACCAGTGACAGACGGAACCCGAGAGAACCCGACTCTCTACAGGTAAGCTAGCATATGACCCAGCTAGCATCATCACCACGGATCATCTTGGAGCTGTGGACTGAAGATTACTAAAGGACACTGACCAAGGAGCTGAAGGTCAGACCTGCTCAGGTTCCTCCAGTCCTCAAAGGAGAAACAGCAGGACATTGATGAAGTTTCTGTTTAGCACATATATAAATATCTCCTGACATCAGACTAATAACTACACGTCATCTTCATGGTAAAGTCCATCAGCTCCTTACTGTCCACTGGGGCTGTCCCCTCTGTCCTCACAGTATCCATACTCAAACCAACACTGCAGTAAACAGGTTTAAACCTCTCAAAACTAATGTTCCTCTGAACACAGAACTAAACCATGGTGTCTGACCTCAGAGTCTTCAGTCCACAATCTGGACTCTCCAGAAAACTACTCAGCTCCTTCACTCCAGAGTCCTGCAACTTGTTCCAGCTCAGGTCCAGGACCTTCAGGTGGGACGGGTTGGACTTCAGAGCCGAGGACAGAGAAGAACAGCCGATCTCTGTCAAACTGCAGTCAATCAGACTGAAAGACAACAAAACAACAACTTTACTTAAATAAAGTCCATATAAAGTGTGAGTGAGAGTGTGGTAAGGTCTGCTGAACTAGACTCAGTATCAGTTTAGCATCAGAGGTACTGACACTGTGCTGTGAGCGCCCCCTGCTCTGAGAGCCAATCTGACACTCATGGCTGAAAACATGGCTGCCAGCAGAGACACAAGGAAAACAGATTTTAGCTCGCAGGGACACACTGAGGTCAATCTGAATGTTGGATTTCAAACACTGAAGTGACAAAATAAGACATTAGAACATAGTGATGGAGGCAGCAGTGGATCAACAACTCCTGTGTGTGATGTTAAAATCACTGATTTTCTCTATGGACTTTGGTGTGGGAGAGTGAGTGGTTTACAAACTTCAGTTTCCTGTTGGAAAAGTCTGTCTGACTTTGTGAGATAAAGACGTGAGATGTGACATAGATATCAAAGACTTAACTGACATAGATTTTATTACACAAGTCCTTTGTTAAGAGGCTAAAATCAGTTTTTCATTCATGTTTTCACTGAGCGCGAACCAGTGATTCCTTTCAAACATTTGTGGTCACTAAACTATGGTGTCTGACCTCAGAGTCTCCAGTCCACAATCTGGACTCCGCAGAAAACCACTCAGCTCCTTCGCTCCTGAATCCTTCAGCTCATTTTTATTCAGGTCCAGGTGTTTCAGGTGCGAGGGGTTGGCGTTCAGAGCCGAGGCCAGAGAGACACAGCTGATCTCTGTCAACCTGCACTCACTCAGACTGAAGACAGTAGAAAAAAACGAGACAAAAGTCAATTATCCACTCCAATATCAATAACATGAGTCATTGAAATCTACTGATTCAATGACAACATCATACACCTGTTCATGTGCACAGGTTCAGAACCTGCTGCTGACCTCAGTCTGCAACTAGACCACAAACATAAAATCACACATGTCATATCACATGATGTGGTTGTTTCTGTGTCTGACCTGAGGTTCTCCAGGCAACAGTGTGGACTCTGCAGTCCAGAACTCAGCTCCTTCACTCCTGACTCCTCCAGGTGGTTCCACCTCAGGTCCAGATGTGTCAGGTAAGACGGGTTGGACTTCAGAGCCAAGCCAATGACTTCACAGTGAGGCTGTGAGAGTCGACACCGGTTGACTCTGTGAGCAGTAAAACAACAGAACCTGTAAGAGTCCTGTGTAATTTCATATGTTACAACAGAATGTGATTATATCAGTTACTGGTCCCAGTCCTGAGATCTGGACTCACCGAGCCCTCCTGCAGTTCCTCACAGCTGGAATCAGTCTCAAACGTCCCTCCACTGATGTGTTGAACGTTCTCAGGTTGAACTCATCCTGAACCTCCTCTGACATCTGCAACATGTAGGCCAGAGCTGAGCAGTGGATCTCAGACACCTCCTTTGCTGGTCTTTTCTCAGCATTCAGGAACTCTTGGATCTCCCTGTGCACCGTGTTGTCGTTCATCTCGATCAGACAGTGGAAGATATTGATGCATCTGTTAGGAGAGATGTTGTAAGCCTTCAGCCTCTTCAGGTTGTCAGTGACTCTCTGGATGATTTCTGGACTGTTCTGAGTCTGACCCAGCAAACCTCCCACAAGTTTCTGGTTGGACTCCAGACAGAGTCCATGAAGGAAGCGAACAAATAGGTCCAGGTGACCATTTTCACTTTGAAGGGATTTCTTCATGGCTCCTTTCATGAATTCATCCAGGATTGAATTATCATCTTGTTTTCCCAGGAAGTCCTGCAGTACCTCTGTCTTCCTGTTGGCATAGCAGTGGAACATGTAGACTGCAGCCAGAAACTCCTGAATGCTCAGATGAACAAAGCAGTAGACTGTTTTCTGGAAGATCACGCTCTCTCTTCTGAAGATCTCTGTACAAACTCCTGAATACACAGAGGCCTCCGTCACATCAAGACCACACCGTTCCAGGTCTTCTTGGTAGAACATGATGTCTCCTTTCTGCAGATTTTCAAAGGCCAGCCTCCCCAGCAACAGAAGAACTTCCCTGTCAGCCTCCGTCAGCTCCCGTGGACTCGTCTCACATCCTTCATCGTACTTGTTCTTCTTACTCTTGATCTGAACCAGCAGGAAGTGTGAGTACAGGTCTGTCAGGGTCTTGGGCAGCTCTCCTCTCTGCTCTGTGGTCAACATGTGCTCCAGAACTGTAGCACTGATCCAGCAGAAGACTGGGATTTGACACATGATGTGGAGGCTCCTGGACGTCTTGATGTGTGAGATGATTCTGCTGGACAGATCTTCAGATCTGGATCTCTTCCTAAAGTACTCGTCCTTCTGGTCGTCAGTGAAGCCTCGTACTTCTGTTACCCTGTCAACACATGTAGGAGGGATCTGATTGGCCGCTGCAGGTCGAGAAGTTATCCAGATGAGAGCTGAGGGAAGCAGATTCCCCTGGATGAGGTTGGTCAGCAGCACGTTGACTGATGACCTGTGTGTGACGTCAGAAACCGGCGTCCTGCTGCTGAAGTCCAGTGAGAGTCTGCTTTCATCCAGGCCGTCAAAGATGAACAAAGGTTTACAGACAGCGAGCTTCTCTGAGTTGACCTTCTGTAATGTTGGATGGAAAACATGGAGCAGCGTGAGAAGACTGTGCTGCTGATCTCTGATCAGATTCAGCTCCCTGAACGAAAGCAAAATCAGCAGATTCACATCCTGGTTTTCAAAACCCTCGGCCCAGTCCAGAGTGAACTTCTGAACCGAGAAGGTTTTTCCAACACCAGCGACGCCGTTGGTCAGGACGACTCTGATGCGACCCTGCTGGTCAGGTAAGGCTTTAAAGATGTCGCAGCACTTGATGGGAGTGTCCTGGACCATCTTCTTCTTGAAGGTCGTCTCCAGCTGCCTCACCTCATGTTGAGTATTGACCTCTTCACTCTGCCCCTGTGTGATGTAGAGCTCAGTGAAGATCCTGTTCAGGAGGGTTCTACTTCCTCTTCCACCAGTTCCTTCAGTCACATGTTCAAATCTGCTCCTCAAACTGATCTTATGTTCATCTAGAACCTCCTGCAGACCCTCATCTGCTGAAAGACAAGAGACAAAGTCAGGCTGAAGAAAGAATCTGAGGATGCATGAGAAAACACTGTCATGTCATCAGCAGGCACATGTTCAGTCTTTAGTCTATAATGTATACGTTCTACTCTTGTGTTGAGCTACAACTGAGTATTTATCATACTAATCATCACCATTATTATTATGATTTAATTAAAAGTCGATACCAGTATAATTTTTATCAACAGTCTCTGCTGCTGCTGATATAAATGACACTGTATTTCTATAAACTGTAAACTTGTAACTTGGGACAGTTGTTGTGTATGTGCTCCCAGTCTCTCTCCTCTGTCAGTTGAGGCAGATGCTGCACATGTGTGAGTCTGCTTCTGTTAAAAGGGACTTTTTTCTCTCCACTAGTGTTTGCTCATTGTGTGAATTGTGTATGATTTGGCGCTATACAAATAAAACTGAATTGAATTGAATATTTTGTTGGGACAAAAGTGGACACATATTTTGGGGCACAATGTGATTTGTAGTTCATTGTCCCCATCTTGATGTTTCATGACCAATTGTAAACAACAGATGAAGGAACAGTCTACAGTTGTCATGGAGAAGACTGAAACTGTGAAAAATGTGTGTTTTTGTAAAGAAATGGAGAATAAATCAGGCCTTACTTACTTAGTGCGCTGATGTTCTGTCCACACTGAGGACAGCAGAGGTCTCCTGGTGGACCAGACTGGTTCCAGTGTGAGGTGATGCAGTATTTGCAGAACCAGTGTCCACACCTGGTAGAGACCGGATCCTTTAGGACTTTCTGACACAAAGAACAGCAGGTTGTCTGCTCGTCCACAGAAACTCCAGACGTCTCTCTGTGGAGACATTACTTCGTCGTTAAACTTTCACAGGTTTGATCAGCTGATTCATGAATCTGATCCCTGACATCTTCAATATTTCATGAGTGAATCCAGTCTCTTACCTTAAAGGTCCAGGTTTGGTTTTGAAGAGTAAAGGCAGGTCTTTGGAGGCGTCGCTCTTCAGAGACTCACTGCTGAGCCCCGGAGAAGGTCCAGGTTTGGTTCTGAAGAGTAAAGGCAGGTCTTTGGGCGGCTCTTCAGAGACTCACTGCTGAGCTCCTGTTAGAAGGTTTGGTTCTGAAGAGTAAAGGCAGGTCTTTGGGCTCTTCAGAGACTCACTGCTGAGCCCGAGAAAGTCCAGGTTTGGTTCTGAAGAGTAAAGGCAGGTCTTTGGGGTGCTCTTCACAGACTCACTGCTGAGTCGGAGAAAGTCCAGGTTTGGTTCTGAAGAGTAAAAGGCAGGTCTTTGGAGGCCTCTTCACAGACTCACTGCTGAGTCCCGGAGAAAGTCCAGGTTTGGTTCTGAAGAGTAAAGGCAGGTCTTTGGAGGCGTCGCTCTTCACAGACTCACTGCTGAGTCCCGGAGAAGGTCCAGGTTTGGTTCTGAAAACACAAACATCACGTCAGTCCTCGCTCCTCTAGAAGTAGAACTGAAGAAATGAAAACAGGAAGCAGGAGGTTAGTGAGTTCAACTTGTTCTGCTGTTAGAACCTCAACCAGCATCTCCTTCACCATCTGCTGCCACATTTAGCCCAACAGATGAAGATAAAAAGGTCATTAGTCATTAAAAGAAATCAAGTTGACTCAGCAGCACTTTTATTTACCCGAGAGCATAAAGAGTTCTGGTGATGACTCACTGTCGTCTTCTTCGTGTTCTTTGATCGTGGACAGAAAGTAAACATGCCCTCTGTGAACTTCTCTGAACTTTCTGTTCACAGACGTGAAATATGTGAATAAAAAAATGATTAGTAAATCCTTTTTTAAACTAGTCAGTTTAAAAAAACTGAAAAACTTAATTGTTTTTTGCAAACATTCACTCATTTTGAATATGGACAGGTGACAACGTGTCAACTTGACTTTTATCATCTGAACTTTGACGTGTCTCAAGGTTTTACTGTTAATGTTTCACACACACACCTGTGTGGGTGTGTTTTTATGTGACATTTGTGCTGATGTTTTAATGTGAACGAGGACAAAGTTAAGTTTCGTCCCAGTTTAGACGTAATATATACATACATACTTTATACACATGTGTATATATCATATATATATTATATACACTGATGTGTGTATATACATATGTAATATATGTATATACACACATCAGTGACGCTCAGTTTCTTACTGTGAGTCTGAAGGTTCAGCTTCACGACTGCTGAAGTCTGGACGTTTGTGAGACACCACTCTGTCCTCGTCCTCCATCTGTAATAAACACACACACAAGTTCACTGTGACTGTGGAACACGAGTTAAAGTAGAAGAAAAACATCAAAAATAGAGAGAGAATCAAACCTGCTTCCCCTTTCCTCCTCCGTCTCTTCTGACTTTCTCTTTTAGAGAGACGGGTACGGCTGCAGCCTGGAGCCTCTCGTCTCATGCCTTCACCTCTTGGGCCATCCCGTTTCATGCCTGGGCGTGTACAACCGAGAGTGTACAGCAAGCACCCGCAGTCCTAGATTATGTTTAAATCTCACGGGGATTTACCGTTAGGTAGCGGCATTCCACTAATCTAAGCAATAGTTGCGACCAAAAGAAAGGGAAGAAGAAGAAGTGAAACATTTAACGAAGAAATGTAGTGATGACAGGGAGGATGACGGAGTCACAGAGAGGTGTGGCATGAGACGAGAGGCTCCGGTCTGCAGCCATACACTCTTGCTTTTTTCCGACTTCACTTTACTGACTGGAAACCATGACCATATATGGAAATCACACTCCTTGTGTGTGTGTGTGTGTGTGTGTGTGTGTGTTCCTGTCATAAAAACTGACCTTGTAAGGACCTCATGGAGACCAAAACCTGGTCCTAGAGACTTAAACTGAGGTAGATTTTATTACAACAGTTTTGGCTGTAACAGGTTGTCAGCAGCAGGGGGCGCTATCTCTTTAAAACAAATCCGCCCAGTGTCAGCGAGACACTTCTGTCCATGCTTCTTTGCAGTTAGTATGAGTCTCTGCTGCCACCTGCTGGTTGTGATCGCGCAACACATGATGGCGACAGATGACAGGCGCCACCTGCTGCTGAGAAGCTAGTGTCTGTGTGTGTCTGTTTGTGTGTGTGTGTGTGTGTGTGACAACATGAACTAAATGAACTCCAGTGTTCTTCATTTATACAAACGTTCACTTGGTCCTCATTAGATTTAGATGGTCAAAGGTCAAGGTCACTGATAAATGTCTGCACAAATGTTCACATGGACTCTGATGGTCAGAGGTCAAATGTCAGGGAAGGAATGCATCACAGTTTTGAAACTGAACATGAACCATGATTCACACATGCACACACACTCACACACACAATCTCTGTCCTCTGAGTGTGACATGGATGATGGTAACACTCTCTCTCTCTCTCTCTCTTCTCTCCAGCTGCTCTCTGATTGGTCCAGAGTCTGACTCAGCAGCAGCCAACCAGCTGCCTCAGTGCTGCTGCTGCATCTCCTCAGTCATGTGACTGTCGGGAAGAGAGAGAAGAGCCGAGCATCCAACACTGCTGCTGTTTCCCGGAAGTGTGTGTTTGTGTGTGTGTGCGGGTATTACTAATTTGTGGGGACCTAAACCTGTTTACACAGTCACATTATGGGGACTTGTCTTCCTTGTGGGGACAAAAATCAAGACCCCACAACGTAAATGATTACATTTTAAGGTGAAGATTTGTTTTAAGGTTAGGTTGAGGGTTAAGGTTAGGATTAGGATTAGGCCAGTAGTAATTGTGGTTAAAGTTAGAGTAAGTCTCCAGGAAATGAATGTAAGTCCATGCAATGTCCCCTCAAGTCATGAATATCCAACGTGTGTGTGTGTGAGTGAGTGAGTGTGTGTATATATACACATATACAGTACAGTATAACAATTGTATATTATCCATCCTACTGCTTTATACCCACAGGGGGCGCTGTGCCACTCTCCGCTGTCGTAGGGTGATAGGCGGGCTCACCTTGGACAGGTCACCTATCCATCACAAGGACACATAGAGACAAACAACTGTCCACTCTTACACTCACACCTATCGTCATATTAGAGTGACCACTTTACCTGACCCTGTGATCTGCATGTACACACACACACACACACACACACATGTGACCCTGACCGGGTCAAGAAGCCAGGTCTGAGTGCTGCAGAAGCACTACACTGTCTGTGACCACCAGAGAGCAGTGTGACATCATAGATCAGTTTGTTGTGAGGGAAAAACAGACAAACACATGAGTCACTGAGAGACACAGAGACACTGAGACATAGAGAGGCAGAGACACAGAAACACAGAGAGACAGAGACACAGAAACAGACAAACACATGAGTCACATGAGACACTGAGAGACAGAGCGACACAGGCACAGAGAGACAGAGACAGACAGACAAACACATGAGTCACACAGACAGACAGAGAGAGAGAGAGTCATGGTCCAGCTCTGTCTGTTCATGTCACACAAACACAAACATCAGAGACACAGAGACACTGTCTGACTTTTACTGGAGACACTCACTGCTAACTGCTATGCTAACAGAAGATGAACATGGTTTCATCAGAAATGATTGACAGAAGAATGTGAGTGCTTGTGTCTTCATGTCTTCAGCACTGCCCACCAAAGTGCTGAAGACATAAAAGACATAATGCAGACCAATGTGTCTCATACAACCACAGTTAAAAATATGAACTATCCCTGTAAGGTTTTTTGCAGAATTCTAAGTTAAGAGTTAATTTGATTAAAATAAATGGACACAGATCATGTGACCTGAACTGTTTCATAAAGTGTGTGTGTGTGTGTGTTGGACTTGGTCTGAGTTTTCTTCTGCTCCTGTTTTTCACTTTTCTACGACTCAACACTTTTTGACCTTCAGGTCATGACATCACCATCATCAGTGTTGTCTGATGATGTCACTCTGCTCATACATGTGCTGAGTCATGCCTTCTCCAGAGATGACTACTGCTGATTTCTGTCCTGTGGCGCCACCATCAGGAGAAGATGATGAAGATGATTCCTGTGACAACTTAACTTAATATCAAAAATTAAAATGACTGTTGAGAACCAGAATCCGGTCACAGAAGAACATCTACGTCACATGATCATGTCTTTGTCTCACTGTTTAACTGAAGTTTGTAAAACACTCACTCTCCCACACCAAAGTACATAGAGAAAATCAGTGATTTAAACATCAACATTGTCGATCCACTGCTGCCTCCATCACTGAGTTCAAATGTCTTATTTTGTCACTTCGGTGTTTGAAATCCTTTGTTCAGATTGACCTCAGTGATACAAAGTGACCACACGAGGCAGCAGAGGACCAGCAGCTCCTGTGTCCCTGCAGCTCTGACACTTTAATATCTAATGCAAATATAATAGTGAGAAGAGAACATTCTGCAGACATGATGATTACATGAGATGTGAATATGAATTTGTATCATAATATAATAATAACTTCACAAAAATGAGTCAGTAACATAATCACGTTCTTGTGCCAGAACATCACACTCACATTCCTGCGCTCAACCAGGTCAGGTTGTTCTTCCTGTTCAGCTGAGGAGGAGCTGTCTGCACAGAGGAGGTGAGAGGGTGAGGAGGTGAGGAGATGACAGGGTGAGGGTGAGAGGGTGAGGAGATGACAGGGTGAAACAGAAAGTAAAGCTGCAGAGAACAAAGACACAGATGATTTCCCTGCCTCAGCTGAACTCAGTTTCCACACAACTGTTCAGGCTCCGCCCCTCTGCTGACCAGTGTGCCGGTCACTACACATTATTATAGTTTTCATGTTCCATCATTAAAGAGATATAAACAGAAATAAACAGAGACAGAAACGATGGATTGATAATCCAGGATTCGTCTCCTGCTGATCAGGCACAATCACAGATATTCATCTTATTATTTTACACGTTTTCACTTTGTGTGTCGTTCTGTTGACTGTGACTTCACCACCATGTAAAAAGTAGCCGAGGTGAATAAAAGCAGAGTTGAAAGGCACACACACACTCACGTGCATGTGCATGAGACCTGTCACATGACTCACTGTGTGTGTGTGTGTGTGTGTGTGTGTGTGTGAGATCAGCTGATGAAGCAGAGAAACTGGACTGACAGGAAATTTGACCTAATAACAAAGTGAAAGAGGTTCACACTGTTCTCAGGTCACACACACACGCATGCGCGCACACACACACGCACACACGCACACACACAGACAGGGAAACCAGGTCACAATGTTTCCTTGAAACTTCATATTCTTAAAATAATTTCTCACTCACTGAAATGAGTAAGAAATCTGCAACATAAACATGTATATGTAACAATAACATAAACATGTATATGTAACAATAACTATAACATAAACATGTGTATGTAACAATAACAATAACATAAACATGTATATGTAACAATAACAATAATATAAACATGTATATGTAACAATAACATAAACATGTATATGTAACAATAACATGTATATGTAACGATAACAATAACATGCATATGTGACAATAACAATAACAATAACATAAACATGTGTATATATATATATATATATATATATGTATATATATATATATACAGTATGTGTGTATAGATAGATAGATAGATAGACAGACAGACAGACAGACAAACAGATAGATAGATAGATCACTGCTGTCTCTCTGTGTGTATTTGATTAAGTGAGGTGAAGAGTGAAAACATGCTCGTGTGACCTCTGACCCCCCTGCTGATGAGGAGCAGGTCAGGCCTGAAGTTCTCACACTGTTGTCCTGCAGCTTCACACCTCACACACACTCACACAGACACACACACACACGTTGGACATTCATGACTTGAGGGGACATTGCATTGACTTACATTCATTTCCTGGAGACTTACTCTAACCTTAACCACAATTACTACTGACCTAACCCTAACCCTGACCCTAACCTCAACCTAAAACCCTTAAAACATATCTTCACCTTACAACGATTGTACTTGATCATGCTCAGTGGGGAATTTGACGGTTCCCCTGTCAAATTTGTTTTCATAGATCACAACTTTGGTAAATATGGAATGTTGGTCTGGTGTATTTTACAAAGCTGGTCAATGTTTATTTTTGGCATTTAATAATCACAAAATCAGCACTTCCACCCTCATGTAGTCTGGTCAGTAGGTAACAAGTCCCCATAATGTGAGTGTGTAACTACATTAGTAATACCTGGACACACGCACTCACACTCACTCACACACACAGACACAGTGGAGGTGTCAGAGTGGACACTCACACTGAAGATGTTCTCACGCCGAGTCTCCACGTTTATTCCTCTGAACTCTGACCTCAGCGTCTGACTCTGTTGACAAACACAAACACACACACTCATGCACGCACACACGCACACACACACAGCAGCTGCAGTGTCTGAACATGTCATTAACCATTCAGGACTTCTGTCTTCTGACATCTGGACATGACTGAGACCTGGACTAGTTTAGCTTAGCGTAGCTTAGTTTAGCATACAGACTATACCACGGATACTACAGTTTGTGTTGTGTGAATGTGACTAATAACTCCTCCTACACTGTTACCATGACGACCCGCATCATCTGAATTTGTGACTTTATTTTCATCAACTTCATGTAAAAATTTACAAAAAGCCAGAGATCATCATGTGATCATCATGTGACAGAGCATCTCTAATCTATAATCTGATGAGTGTTAATCTCTGCATCAGAGATGTGAAGAAGAAACTGAACAAATCAAATCTCCTGAGTCATCGTCCTGCAAACTGTCTGTGTGTGTGTGTGTGAGAGAACATGGCTGTAACTGTAAGTCACATGATGCTGCAGAGAAATCCCCACTTCCTCCTCCTGCTCTGTCCTTATATGGTCGTGTCTCACATGAGTCGTGACTCCTCCCCCTCCTCATCCTCACAGCCCAGTGTGTGTGTGTGTTATTGATCTGTAAATACAAACCTGATCCCATGTGTCAGCAGCTGCTGTCATGACTCAGCGATAAACACACAGACACAGTATGCAAATGAGTCCTGCAGATGTGTGTGTGTGTGTGTGACATCAGTGAAACCCTGACCTCTGACCTCCCTCACACTGAACCTGACCACAGAGGAAACTCCTCTCTCTCTGCACTGAGTCAACCTTGCTCGCCCTAACCACAGAGTGGCAACTCAGTTAGCCTGATGCTAACACCTGCTAAACACACACACACACACACACACACACAGTGATGCAGATTATTAAAGGGACAGTTCTGCTTTCTCTTTGAGTCAAATGTCTTACTTTGATGCTTCAGTGACACAAAGTGACCACACGAGACAAACTTCAGTCTCCTGTTGAGATGAAGATGTAGACCATGTGGCGTAGAGAGCAGAGACTGACAGCCGTGTTTTGAGCAGCAGGGGGCGCTCAGAGTGCAGCAGTAACTGGGATGACTCACAGGAGAATCTATAGATGTAGAGATTAGTCTGTGAGTCAGCACCTGAAGGTCCATGTGTGATGGAGTGTGGTACAGGTATATGCAAATAACACACAAACACAGAGCCGCCTGCAGCTCTGTGTTGTTGTTTTAAGGAGAAGCTTAGTTTGTTCATGACTGATGTTATCACACACACACACACACACGTATCTGCAGATTAATGACAATCATCAAACACACTGTGGTCAACTGAATTACACACACACACACACACACACACACACACACACACAGAGGTTTGTGCAGCTATCTTCTCAGGACTCGACTTCCACAGCAGCTCAAGACATAAGTGAACTTGTGAGTATTCTAACTCAGTTTAGTATCAGTCACGTCGTTCTCCATGACTTCATAGCTCCTCCTCTTTGTGGGAGGAGTCACCACAGACGTTTTGTCCGCGACACAAACTCAAACTAGTGACTTGTAAAGCAGTTGTTTTGGGCGAAAGTGAATCATTAAAAAGATTTGTTCACAGAATGGTTCAGGACTTCAGTCACTGAACTCAAATACCGGTGAACGTGGTCACGATCGCCGGCTTTCAGCAGTGCTGTCTCTAAATCCACCAGACTCTCTGTTAAACACTGACTAAATGTTGCAGACGAACGCATGTTTCAGGATTTTTAAGTCTTTTTAACTTTGATCTACAGTTGTACAATGTTGCTTTGACGTCGCGCTTCAGTGACGACACTCTCTGACCAATCAGTGACCTTCAGTCTGATGACGTCACAGTTTAGTATCGACTCAGCTGAACCAAACTAATTCAGTTCTGGGCCTCATAAAGGCTTGAACTAACCTTAACTCTAACCGGTTAATAATGAACCCTTACCTTAATCTTAGTCCTAAACTTAAACCAGTTCCTCGGACATGAAGTTCAGCCTCATTAGGACCAGGTTTTTGTCTCCATGAGGACTAGCGGTCCTGACAAGGTCAGTGTTTATTTCTAAAGTCTGAATCTGCAACTTTGACTTTGTTTCTCTGACGATCACTCAGTGTTTCACAAACACATGAAACCATGAGCACATGAAACCATGAGCACATGAGTGTTCTGATGATCCACGTGTTACAGTTTAACACAGCACACTGTTTGTTTGTTTCTGTTTGTCAACAAAAGAAAAACAGTTGCAAGATAAAAATCTGTGACTTTTTCAGTTTAACAGACCCAGAGAGAAAAGTGAGCCTGCAGGCTCCTGTAGTTACAGCCTGAGGCTCTGTGTGTGTGTGTGTCTGTGTGTGTGTGTGTGTGTGTGAGAGAGAAACAGTTATTTGTGTCAGTTTTTTTTCCTCATCCTGGATTATTTTACCTCAAAACTTCACTAACAGCCTGGAGGAGATTATACTCTGTGTGTGTGTGTGTGAGCAGGCAGGATGCCCACTATCACATGACAAGGTGTGTGTGTGTGTGTGTGTGTATGTGGGGGGGTTGCACTGTGTGAACGTAAGAAGACACTGAAGAGACACAGTGAGAAAAGTCTGAGAGAGGGCGAGAGACACTGAGGAGAGAGAGAGAGAGAGAGAGAGAGAGAGAGAGAGGCCTGGGAACTACATTTGTGTAATCGTCAGTTTAACTCACTCACACACACACACACACACACAGCAGAGTCTCAGTTTTTAAATAAAGTTTTTAAAGGTGCATTTACACAAAATCACGACGTAACTGAGTTTATGTATAAAGTTTATGAATCACATGATCTGTAGCTTTGTCAGCATTGAAATATTTAAAATGAAAAATATGTGCGTCACTGCAGCACTTTACCATAAACATCATTAGCTTAGCATTGGCTCCAGGAGAGTGGCTAACTTAGCATTATCTTCAGAAGGGTAGTTAGCTTAAGGAGAATAGTTACCTCAGCAGTTCATCCAGGAGAGTTGTTAGCTTTGCATATATTAGCACTGATAGCCGAGTGTTAGCAGTGGATCGGTTAACGTTAATTCACTTACTCACACATCCATACGAAGTCGCTGAAAGGCCTGCCCTTTTTTCCGATGGGGTGGGCAATTGTTTGTTTTGTTTTTTTTTTCTTTTGCGTACATGACGACATTTTCGTGATGAAACACAAGCCATTCACGACCCGTCTTTCTTTTTTTTCATTTCACACGCATTGTTGTTGATGTTCTCAATCTCTGTCCAAACAACCACCGTCGCATTTAGTTTATGTTTAGGCTACGTTTTAATTTACTTTAGCTAGCTTCCCCCCTTCTTTTGATAGTTACTGCTCCGTTCATTCATTCTTCTTCTTCTTTGTGTTTTCTGTTTCGATGGTTTCTCGCGCTGGTTGGTTGCACTGCCTGCGCGCAGCCAATGGGCGTCTTATACGTTATCACGTAGCATCACGACAGTGTTCATTATGTAGTCAGTACTGCCCAGGGAGAGAGAACAGTAGAGTGGCTCTGACTGACATGATTGCCTCATGCATCACTGGCCAAACTGGCTAGTAAGTTTTTATTAACACCAGCCAAAATGATTTGCAACCCACATTTGGCAGCTTGGCGGGTGTTAATTTAGACACAATGGACACAATGGAATGGATATGGGGATGATGTAATAAATCACTGACTGTAGCTTTAATAAAATAGTTTGTGTGTCATTTGTGTTGTTTGTTTGTGATGTTTGTGTTTTTGTTTTTTTGTTGTTTTTGTGATGTTTTTATGTTGTCTGTGTGTTGTTTTTTGTTGACATCATGTAACTTCACTCTCTCTCTGTCTCTCTGTGCCTCGCTCGCCCACCCTCTCGCTCCATGCCTGCTCTCCTCTGATTGGTCGACAGAAGCCACTCCACAGTTTGACTCATCCAATCATGAGAGAGACAGTGATGTCATCAGCTGCTCAGACTCACTCGCCCTCTCTCTGTATAATTCCCACAGAAGCTCAGTGATTCCAGTAAACACACATACAGGATCAGCTGTGTGTGTGACATCATCCACACACAAACACACACGCACAGTCCCACTCTGTGTGTGTGTATGATGTCACTCACACACACATACAAAGCTGATCCTCTGCAATGATGATGTCAGATTTAGTGTCTGTGTGATGACCTCATGCTGTGGTCATCATATATATGATCTATACACTACGTGTGTGTGCGTGTGTGTACGGGTGTGTGTGTGTGCACAGAAAGAAAAGCTTAATTTAGTCAAACATCACATTTAAACACAAACATACTGGGTCCTCTACAGACACAAACATTTAAAACAGACAGACAGACAGACACTCAATTTTCTTATTGTGCTACATTTTTACCACAAGTGCCCCTCTCACACACACACACACACACACATTCTCTCTCTCTCTCTGAGTCATTTATGACCTTAAACATGGACTCTGACAAACTGAAAACATGAAGCAAAGCTTTCATTGTTTAACAGGGAATCCCCCCTCCCCCCACTCACCCACCACCTCCACCTTAACACACACACATATACTCACACTCTCTCTCTCACACACTCATATACACACCCTTCAGGATGATGACTGCTGCCTTTGTTTCTCACTGACTCTCTGTCCATATATGGAAAACTGCCTCTGCACATGCACACACACACACACACACACACACATATCACAAGGAGTGATGTTATGTGACCTATGACTTTTGGTGTGACTGGTCGTGTGACTGTGGTCACATGACTCTGAGGCAGGAGACTGAAGTGTGACTGAAGTTTGTAGGATGATGTAAAGAGATCACAAGATTACAGTTGATCTGTTTCTGACACACACACACACACACACACACACACACACAACCCAAGGGTCAGAGTTCAAATGGCGTTCCTAGAAGTGCACAGACAGAGTCCTGATTCCTGGGTTCAGCTGTGTGTGTATGTGTGTGTGTGTGTTTGTACCGGAGTGCTCAGCTGATGGATTTCTAAGAAACACAAAACACTCATGTGAGGAGCTGTAGCCACACACACACATTTAGCGTGATTACCATGTTTCAACTAATAATTTACATTAAAATGAATCTGGATAATGTACAATAACATATATATAATGTATATACATGTATATTTACTATATATTTATGTTATGCTAGTAGTGGACAGGCAAAGGGAAGCACCTTTAGCAGGGAGGGGGGGGACAGAGACGTCCTTGTGGAGGCGGGGCTCTGAACGGATCATGATGTCATCTTCACTGAGCAGCGAGACACTGTTGGTGACTTGAGGGAGGACGCGTCATGTGACACACACACTGAGCTCTGTGTGTGTCATGTGACTCGTGTCCGTCACACTTTTCTCTGACTAACGCGTTCTGTTAAAAAAGCTTGAAGCTGTTTTTTATTCATTTTTCTGTCGTTATTCTTTGATGAGATTGTTTTATTATTAAAGGGATAGTTCTGTTTGTCTGTCTACATACAAAAAGAAAATAAACTTCTTCTTCAGCTTAAATGTACAACATCTGTATCTCTGAAGTTTGTAAACCACTCACTCTCCCACACCAAAGTCCACAGAGAAAACCAGTGATTTTAACATCACACACACAGGAGTTGTTGATCCACTGCTGCCTCTATCACTAAGTTCAAATGTCTCATTTTGTCACATCAGTGTTTAAAATACTTTGTTCAGATTGACCTCAGTGACACAAAGTGACCACACGAGGCAGCAGAGGACCAGCAGCTCCTGTGTCCCCACAGCTAAAATCACTGATGTTAGTTTAACAGTGAGATAAAGATGTGATCATGTGACTTAGATATCAGAGACTTAAACTGACCAACATATTATTACAGAAAGTCTTTTGTTCACATGTTTTCATCATAATCTGTATATTAAAAATGAAGGTAGATTTGAAATGTAGCAGTTATCCACCAGGGGGCGACTCTGCTGGTTATTTATGGTGAAATGATGGTGATCAGTAAACTGAGGAGTTCATGACTCATGATATCAGTTTATAAATGAGGACACGAGTGATTGGCAGTTGCCGTGGTTACAGGTGAACTTGCTCTTTGTAAATCTGTCAAATCTCTTTTTTTAGTGTGCATGAGTGTGCATGAGTGCATGAGAGTTGTGACTGCAGGGGGCGCTCACAGCACACTGATGTCACACTGATGTCACACTGACCATGAAAACAACATCAAACTCCATCATGTGAGGAAGGTCAGTGAGGTCTCAGCGTGAACACATGAACGTGATGTAACATGTGATTGGTTAGTCATGGTGTCACATGGTGTCTCATCAATGCTGCTCTTTGTGTGTGTGTGTGTGTGTGTGTGTGTTAAATTTAGAAACTGACTATAAACTGAAGAGTCCTTTTTTACTGAATTGTTGTTACGTAAACAGACATAAAAAAAGAAAAGAAAGAAAACGACATGAGTGTTTCACCTTAACATAGACAATGCACACGTTCATACAAATCATGAAGGGAGTAGTTTAGTGAAGTGAGAGATGAAGGAGCGCCACCTACAGTCAAATTTCTCCCCTTTCATATTCCTGTCCAAATCTGTAAAATAAAGCATCGTAAGAAAATGGCAACATGAATAAATGGTATCATCAACAAAGCCAAAAAAAAGTGGCTCATGACCTTTGACCTTGCTCCAGATATGAAGTGAAACAGAAAGTTAGTTAATCTGATCTCACTCATGTGGATTAACGAGTTAGCGTCCCTCAGTGTGTGTGTGTTAATCCGCTGGGACATCTGGTGTGACAGCAGTGTGTGTGGAGTTTGGCTTCACACACACACACACACACACACACACATGTTGTTGTAACAGTTCTTTTGTGTCATAATTTCAAATATTCAAACCTGTTTTTAGTTAAACCTCAAACTTTATAAGAAACTGTGAAATTCAAAAGTTGATAAATTCATATTTTTTTTGCATGTGTGTTAGTGTGTGTGTGTCTGCAGGTTGGAAACCTGACAGTTAAAAAGTGATGGAAACATTAACAGCAGCCCCACACACACACACACACACGGTGATTCTGGGGCACTCCCTCCACTCTGAGGGATTCCCAAACAACGCTCTGTTGCCATGGGAGACAACAGACCAGTCACTGTAGCGAATGACACACACACACACACACACAGAGGTCACTACTACATTACTAACACGAGGCGATTACTTACAAGCTCCGCCCCTCTTAGTTACTGTTGCCACTGCTCGTAAGTGTTCAGAAACATTTTTTGCTGAGTCATTCGACCCCTTGCAGAGTGGTAACATGAGTCTATTATCTGTTTATTTTTAGATGCACTGCTACACACACGCACGCACACACACACACACACACACACAGACACACGTACACACACACATGTTGGACATTCATGACTTGAGGGGACATTGCATTGACATTTCCTGGAGACTTACTTTAACCTCAACCACAATTACTACTGGCCTAATCCTAACCCTAACCCTGACCCTGACCCTGACCCTAACCTTAAAACATATCTTCACCTTAAAATGTAGTCATTTACGTTGTGGGGACTTGATTTACAACACAATTCCCCATAATGTGACTGTGTAAACAGTTTTAGGTCCCCACAACATTAGTAATACCCGCACACACACACTTTTTTCCAGATTGTACAAGTTGTTCAGCTTCAGTGAAACATTGAGTGAGGTTGTGAGGTCGAGACAGTGAGAGGAAGTCATTGCTGACATTCCTGAGAAGTTTGACCTCCTGTGTTTCCAGTAACTAACACACACACGCACACACACATGCACACACACATGCACACTCACTGTTAGACAGACTTTTCCAACAGGAAACTGAAGTTTGAAAACCACTCACTCTCCCACACCATAGTCCTCAGAGAAAATCAGTTGTTGATCCACTGCTGCCTCCATCACTAAGTTCAAATGTCTTATTTTGTCACTTCAGTGTTTGAAATCCAACGTTCAGATTGACCTCAGTGACACAAAGTGACCACACGAGGCAGCAGAGGACCAGCAGCTCCTGTGTCCCCACAGCTCAAATCACTGATTTTCTTTCTGTTTTTTCAGTCTTTTGTTTTTGCTGACGTCACTGTGAGCGGGAACTGATCGTCTGCTGGAAACACTGAAGCAGCAGTGGACAGTTACAGGGAAACACACACACACACACACACACACACACACACACACACTTCCTCTATAAAGATGTTTTTCCTGTTAAACATTCATCACGAGAGTTTAACAGGAAAAACATATTTATGTCATCTCACAGGAATCTCAGCTGCAGTGGGAGGAGACGAGGAGACAAAGAGATGAGGAAACAAGGAGACGAGGGGACAGGGAGTTTAGAAGACAAGGAGACGAGTAGACGACGAGATGAGGAGACAGTGATAATGTGACACACATGTTCACACAGAGCCTCACTCGCTGCAGCAGCTGTTGGTCTGTGTGTGTGTGTGTGTGTGAGTGCTGAACCCCAATTAGCCGCCAATCATCTGTTTTTAATGAAGTGACCTGGATCAGAGTGAAGATGACAGACTGTGAGACCACAAGAGTCTGCTTCATCTGTCTGACCACTCCTCCTTCTCCACCTGACCACTCCTCCTTCTCCATATGACCACTCCCCCAACATTCTGGACATTGTCCTGCTGTTGAGAATGTTCCTGTCTCCTGTGAGACAAACACATGTTCTCACGACCAGTGTCCAGGTGTGTGAGGACACACAGAGAAAGTGAGACACTGTTCTGTCCTCACACCCTGTCCTCGTCCATTGTTGTCCTGATGTGAACGTCCACTGCTGCTGCTGCCACAGCTCAGGTCCACTCAGGAGACACAATAGTCTTTGTTTATGGACACAGAGGAGGCTTCCTGTGCGCACACACACACACACACACACAGAAACACAACAGTTAACGCTGTTGGTCATATTATGTTAGTTAACACTGTTACTCATGTTAGTTAACACTGTTAGTCATGTTAGTTAACACTGTTAGTCACGTTAGTTAACACAGTTAGTCATGTTAGTTAACAATGTTAGTCACGTTATGTTAGTCTACACTGTTAGTTAACACTGTTACTCACGTTAGTTAATACTGTTAGTCACGTTAGTTAACACTGTTAGTCATGTTATGTTAGTTAACACTTTTAGTCACGTCATGTTAGTTAACACTGTTAGTCATGTTAGTTAACACTGTTAGTGATGTTATGTTAGTTAACACTTTAAGTCACATCATGTTAGTTAACACTGTTAGTCACATTAGTTAACACTGTTAGCCATGTTATGTTAGTTAGCACTGTTAGTCACGTCATGTTAGTTAACGCATTCATATTAGTTAACCCTGTTAGTCACGTTAGATAACACTGTTAGTCATGTTAGTTAACACTGTTAGTCATGTTATGTTAGTTAATACTGTTAGTCACGTCATGTTTGTTAACACTGTTAGTCATGTTATGTTAGTTAACACTTTTAGTCCGTCATGTTAGTTAACACTGTTAGGCATGTTAGTTAACACTCTTAGTGATGTTATTTTAGTTAAGACTTTAAGTCAAATCATGTTAGTTAACACTGTTAGTCACATTAGTTAACACTGTTAGCCATGTTATGTTAGTTAGCACTGTTATCGCGCATGTTAGTTAACACTGTTAGTCATGTTAGTTAATATTAGTCCGTTAGATAACACTGTTAGTCATGTTAGTTAACACTGTTAGTCATGTTATGTTAGTTACACTGTTAGTCATGTTATGCTACTGTTAGTCACGCGTAGATAACATGGTTAGTCATGTTAGTTAACACTGTTAGTCCGCCATGTTAAGTTAACACTGTTAGTCATGTTATGTTAGTTAGCACCGTTAGTCACGCGCATGTTAGTTAACACTGTTAGTCACATTAGTTAACACTGTAAGTCATGTTATGTTAGTTAACACTGTTAGTCATGTTAGTTAACCCTGTTAGTCACGTTAGATAACACTGTTAGTCATGGTTAACACTGTTAGTCATGTTATGTTAGTTAACACTGTTAGTCATGTTAGTTAACACTGTTAGTTAGATAAATGGTTAGTCATGTTAGTTAACACTGTTAGTCACCGGCCATGCTAGTCATGTTATGTTAGTTAGCACCTGTTAGTCACACGCCATGTTAGTTAACACTGTGAGAGTCATGTTAGTTACCAAGTCACGGATTAGTTAACACTGTTAGTCATGTTAGTGTTAGTTAACACTGTTAGTCATGTTATGTTAGTTAACACTGTTAGTCATGTTAGTTAACACTGTTAGTCACATTAGATAACACTGTTAGTCATGTTATGTTAGTTAACTGTTAGTCATGTTAGTTAACACTGTTAGTCATGTTAGTTAACACTGTTAGTCCGTTAGTCAGTTAACACTGTTAGCCATGTTAGTCAACACTTTAGTCAACTCTGTTAGTCAACACTGTTAGTCACGTTAGGTAACACTGTTAGTCACTTCATGTTAGTTAACACTGTTAGCCATGTTAGTCAACACTTTTAGTCAACTCTGTTAGTCAACACTGTTAGTCATGTTAGTTAACACTGTTAGTCACGTTAGTTAACACTGTTAGTCATGTTAGTTAACTGTTAGTCACATAGTTAACACTGTTGGTCACGTTAGTTAACACTTAGTTAGAGGTGGATTAATTGACCTTCATCATGACCAACGACTTCACCTTCATTCAACCCACAACCTTCATCAAGCTGGACTCCACCCACCACAACCCTGAACCCCGCCCACCAAAACCCTACACCCCCGTCCCATCATACTCTTCTCTACCACAGTCAGATAGAGACTAAAAATAGACTGAACCCCCCCGCCCCACCCACATCAGAACATGGTACCTCCTCGAACCCCCATACCACAGGCCCGCCCATCATGCTGCTCTACACCACAGAGGGAGGGGCTCTGACCACAGTCAATCACAGAGATAAATGTCATAGACAACAGCAGGGGGCGCTCACATCACTGTCAGATCTGACACACTGTGTGCGTTTTTCACCAGGAGTCTCACACACACACACACACACATACGCAGTCCATCAGGGGGACCTGCCCACTCCCTTACAAGTGTGTGTCTCATAATGGGTGGAAGAACACACACACACGCACACACAGTGAGTCACACAGTGGGTGTAAAGTCAGCTTCAGTCTCTGCAGCACACGTCAGTCTGGATCTGTCTGGACCAGGTCAGTCTGGACCTGGTCTGCTTCAGACCGCTTTAAATAGCTTGGGTCCAAATGTGTCAGCCGTATGACATCATCAGGGGGCGGAGCTAACGGACAGACGTGTGCAGACTCTGAAGTCACTTTCATGCTTGCTCGCGTTCATCGATGACTCTGCTCAGTTTATTAGGGACGGCAGCTGCAGGTCCCGTCACTCACACTCATGACTCAGCAGCTCAGAAACTGCTGAGTCATCCCTTCACACTGCAGCAGGCCCTGACGCTGCAGTGAGTAACTTTCAAAACAAAAACTCAGAGACACTTCCAGGCTGCACACGGGAAGTGACTTGAAGGGAGATTTTACAGTGTTACACACAGCGCCCCCTCTGGATATCACACAGTCACGAGCGTGTAATGAACCCAGACTGGACCCAGAGGGACAGACTGGATCTGTCCCTCGAGAAAAAAGAAGGACATGTTTCTCAACTGCCAACTGACTGTGACCTCAGACTGGACACCTGAGGACGTGTGAAACTGACAGAGAGGTCATGACCTCCAGAACTCCCAGCATGCTGAGTGAGCAGACACCAGTCACCTGTTACTGTCAGTGTCTCTCTCTCTCTCTCTCTCTCTCACACACACACACACACCTTCAGCATTTTTTCAAAGAAAAATGAAGTTTGTAAAACAATCACTCTCCCACACCAAACCTCATAGAAAAAATCGATGATTTAACTCTCAGGGAAACAGGCGCTGCTGGTCTGCTGCTGCCTCCTGTGGCCACTTTGTGTCACTGTTATGTCTAAATTAAATATTTTGAATGCTGAAGTGACAAAATCAGACATTTGAACTTAGTGATGGAGGCAGCAGTGGATCGAGAACTCCTGTGTGTGTGATGTTAAAATCACTGGTTTTCTCTATGGACTTTGGTGTGGGAGAGTGAGTGGTTTACAAACTTCAGGATCAGATGTTAGGTCTGGACTCGACACCTCAGTGTTTGCTCGTTCTCCAGCTGGACGTGTGAAACTGCCTCAGCTGCTGACCTACTGATGAGCAGGGGTCAGGGGTCAGAGCGTCAGGCAGCAGGTCGTGAGTCTCCTGCAGCAGAGCTGAGGTCACGACTGAAGAAGAAGATTCATCATCACGACTTTGTTTTAAACTTTGTGTGTGTGTGTCATAATTACAGTGTTGATTTTACTCATGTTAAGATGATGATGAATTTGTACGAACACACAAGTAATTTGTGGTTGTTTTGTTTGAGTAAGACAGTGTAATGAGGACAGAGACAGAGGACAGTGTAATGAGGACAGAGACAGATGACAGTGTAATGAGGACAGAGGCAGAGGACAGTGTAATGAGGACAGTGTGAGGACAGAGGACAGAGGACAGGCAGATGACAGTGTAGGGACAGAGGCAGAGGACAGGGACAGAGGACAGAGACAGAGGACAGTGTGAGGACAGAGGACAGAGTAATGAGGACAGAGGCAGAGGACGGTGTAATGAAGACAGAGGGACAGGACAGAGACAGAGGACAGTGTAATGAGGACAGAGACAGAGTGAGAACAGAGGCAGAGGACAGTGTAATGGGACAGACAGAATGAGGACAGAGGCAGAGGACGGTGTAATGAGGACATAATGAGGACAGAGGCAGAGGACAGTGTCATGAGGACAGAGGCAGAGGACAGTGTCATGAGGACAGAGACAGAGGACAGTGTAATGAAGACAGAGGATAGTGTAATGAGGACAGCAGAGTGTCTTGTTCTTAGTTGAGACAGACTATGTCTGGTTCTGGTCCAGACTCCAGGTTGTGACTGTCTCCGCCCACCTAGCTCTAGACATGTGGTAAAAACCCAAAGAGACGAGACTACACACACACACGTATGTGTGTGTATGTGTGTGTGTGTGTGTCTTGGGGAAAGGAGACGTCTTGTACCTGTGTCTCAGGTGTTGGTCTGTCCCTCCCTCAACTTAACTCTGAGGAATGTGAATCATTATGCAAATGTCATGCAAATGACATGATGATGACAATGATATGCTAATGTCTCTCTCTCTCTCTCTCTCTCTCTCTCGCTCTCTCTCTCTCTCTCACACACGCTCTCTTTCACACACACACACACACAGGTTTCTGCAGAGTTTGTTAATGAGCTGAACATCTGAATCAGATGTGATGGAGCAGGTAAACATCTAAAACATGCAGGACCGGGACCAGGAACCAGGACCAGGACTGAGAATAAAAGGGAATAAAATGTCAGCTATAAAGTGTTGAAGTCAGATCTGTTTGTGCTGTAACTCCTTTAAAACAGTCTTTTTATTAGATTGTATATGATTATCAGCTGTTTTAATCTGAAAAACTGCTTTTACTTTGTCAGGTTGTTTCCTGTTGCAAAAACGAAACATTTAATCTACAACCTAACGTAATTAACTTAATTGGTTACAATTTACGTTAACCACAACCTGAAGTGTGTGTGTGTGTGTGTGTGTGTGTGTGTGTGTTTACTGTATCAAAGCCTCTTTTCTTTTTCATGATGCAAATAATTTTCTGTCCTGCAGGACCACACACACACACACACACACACACACACACACACACACACACACCCACACCCATCAGCTGTTTGCAGCAAATCACATGCAAATGAGCCTGAGTCACACAGGAGCAAAGGCTCCGCCCACACAGGGTCATTGACCTTCATAACAGTTGTGAAGTTGGTCCTTTACTATTTATCATGATTTATATGACAGACAGTTGACCTGCTGCTCTAGACTCAGGTCTGGATTGGGGTCTGGATCAGGGTCTGGGTCAGGGTCTTGACTGTGGTTTGTGGTCTGGACTTAAACAGCAGAGTTTCCAGCAGGAGGGAGGAGACATTTGGTTTGGATCAAAGTGTGGTTAGGGTGGGTGGTGGGCGTGGTGATATGAGTGGTGGGCGGCGCTCTAATTGTGGCTGTCACTCACAGAGAAGACTGAGCATGAAGCAGAAGAAGCTGTTAGATGATGATGAGGACCAACTCCACACACACACACACACACACACACAGCATCATTCAAACAGCTGAAGTTATTGTTTACATGCTGTTGTTTTTTAAATAAATATGTGTTGTCATGACGACACAAATATCCATGTTCATGTCGTGAGTAAAAGTGTGTTTGTTTTTAAATCAATGTTTTTAGACGTTAATGAAACTTTGACTCATGTTTGAGAGCAGATTCATAAAAACTCAGTGTTTCCTCTGACCACAGTGTGTGTGTGTGTGTGTGTGTGGGGGTCAGGACAGGCGGGGGTGGAGCTGGGTGGCGCCCACCACAGTAAAATTAGCCTGAGTCAAGATAAAAATAACCACTGAGGTTCAGAGAAGATATTTATAGAAGAAAAGCCTCAGTGTTCTCTCTGTGTGTGAGTGTGTGTGTCTGTGTGAGTGTGAGTGTGCGGGTATTACTAATGTTGTGGGGACCTAAAACTGTTTACACAGTCACATTATGGGGAATTGTCTTCCTTGTGGGGACAAAAATCAAGTCTCCACAACGTAAATGACTACATTTTAAGGTGAGGGGTCAGGATTAGGATTAGGCCAATAGTAATTGTGGTTAAGGTTAGAGTAAGTCTCCAGGAAATGAATGTAAGTCAATGCAATGTCCCCTCAAGTCATGAATGTTCAACATGTGTGTGTGTGAGTGTGTGAGATATACAGACGTTCCTCATGAACTTGTTAAAATGTGTCTTAATTTACATCAAATATGCTAAACATATATATGTATATATACAGTATACAGTATATATCTGTATAGAGACTCTGATGATCAGCCAGGGTCTCCTGCTGTCAGACAGCTGTGATTTCAGTACGTTCTGTGAAAGCTGAAAGTGTCGCTCCACATTTCCCATCTTTGAAATAGCGATCGTAGATTTGCGATCGAGGAAAAAAGTCCTGCTCCTGTTTGTGGTTTGCTTGGTTCAGCCTTTCCTCAGTAGTATAAATTGGACGTGTACGCAGGTAATCAGACCTCACACTGACTCACCTGTGCCAGTGTGAGGATGATGCGAGGCTTGTTTACCCACACCACCTCTGAGATCAACCCCTCATGTAAATAACGTTCATTTTCTTTACATCCTGAAACATGATGACATCATCAGCTCCACCTGTCAATCACAGTGAACTTCAGCTGACCATCAAACACAGGCGATCGTGTTGCTTCACTGACCACAAAGACATGTCTTCCTCCTGCTCCCCCTCTCTGACTAACTGCAGTGTTTCTCCTGTGAATCAGTCCTTACATGGTCAGTGATGCTGTTGCAGAATCTCCCGACGTAACATGTCGTCTGCAGCCTCAGCAGCTCCATCTGTTACCACGGCAACGTGACTCACAGCAGAGAGAAAGTACTGAACAGAAATAACTGCCGTACAGTGACACACTGAGCTAAGAATACACACACACAGTAACAGGTAGATAGTCTTATGGTCAAACAGATTTAAACTGAAAACCCCGTCTCCATGGAAACGTGCAGACATACAGCTGACTGGCTAAACTGTTTGTCCTCTCGTTGCAGGACTCGTGGCTCCGTCCGTCCCTCAGGCCCAGCAGGGACACACCTGCTGCCAAAACAAACACACCTATGACATCAGAGCAGAGGAGTCCCTGCTGCTCCTGAGCTTACAACAGGATATGACATCACAGACGTGTCTGTGTGCAAGTGTGTTTCAAACACACAAAGACCCAGACCAGGATCTTACAATTAGACTATTTCACACACACACACACACACACAGCAGTTGTTGATCCACTGCTGCCTCCATCACTGAGTTCAAATGTCTTATTTTGTCACCTCAGTGTTTGAAATCCTTTGTTCAGATTGACCTCAGTGACCACACGAGTCAGCAGAGGACCAGCAGCTCAAATCGCTGATTTTCTCTGTGGACTTTGGTGTGGGAGAGTGAGTGGTTTAACACTGAGATAAAGACGTGATCATGTGACGGCGCTCACATCACAGTCAGCTCTGATCATGTGTCAGTACCTTATTCAAGTTCACTTCAAAAAAACCAGAACCGTCTCTTTAAATCCACATTCTCTATTCATGGTTTGGAAACAATGGTCTTGAACCAGCGTCATGGTAACGAGGCGGTGTGAAGATCCACCAACACACTGCTCATGTAACACCAAGTCTCTGCCTCCAGTCATGTGTGTGTGTGTGTGTGTGTGTGTGAATAATAATCAATAATCATTTTCAGTGAAACACTCAGATTCAGTCGTTTCTCCTTCAATCATTTATTGATCACAAACATCGATCAGCTGATGAACTCGTCACATTTACAAACTGTTGAGTCATTATAAACCAACATGACATCACAGCAGGTACACGCCCACCAGTGTCATGTGATGTCCAGGTGCTGCTGCTCACAAAAGTCTGTGCAGCTCCGAGACCCAAACCCACATCCCGCACAGTCAGATCCACTTTCATAAACCGTACCAGGACTGGCACCACAGCGCCCCCTGGGCCATCGTCATCATCATCCACCACCTCAGGAAGCACGTCCAGGCCCCTCCCCCTCCCATGGGGTCATCAGTGTAGACTTAAACACCATGACTGGTCTCCAGGTCAGCGGTTTGGACTCTGGTTCTGTTCTTCGGCACCGCTCTGCTGCGGCTCCACTTGCTCAGACTCGGCTGGGTTCTGCTCAGCGGTTCTGAAGCTCCAGACACGGAACCCACTGGTTCCTGCAGCGACTCTCCTCACAGAAGCTGCTGACGTCCTGCAGAGACACGCACTGCAGCGGCTGCACCGGCGGGTTCTGAACACAGGGGGCAGAAGAGAGGCGGAGTCAGCAAAAACATCGCACACAAAACTGTGATCGCCAACATTCACAGAGTCAGAGGTTTGAAGAATTAAGTCACAACTTAATTAAAAGGTTTTATTGTGAAATGTGTATCTTTCCACAGCAAAACAAACACTTATTTTGAAAATTCTGTGAATTTGACTTCGATTTAGAAACATTCACTGACAGTTAACGGTGCTCAGTGACGTCACGGGGGCTGGGACGCGTACTCACCGTGACCAGGATGCAGTGCAGGTCCGAGGGCTCGTTTCCGTTGCGGTCCTCCATGTCCTCGAGCAGCAGCTGCGCGAGGCGCGTGACCCCAGACACGCGCAGGATGTCGATGTCATTGTCGCAGCAGAAAGACTGAAGCAGCGTGAAGTGGATCTGCAGCGCGATGTCGTCTTCATCCTCCTCATCAGCCGCGAGGACACACAGAACCACACTGTCCGGGTCACTGAGGAGGCGGAGCACAGGTCAGAGGTCAGGGGTCAGGGGTCAGGGTGCAGGCGGTGACGGTGATGATGAAGATAAACAAAATGAACTTACACATTCATGAGTTTTGCAGATTCATAAACTCCCACGGTCAGACAGTTCTGACGCTGCGCTGCCGCGAGGAGGTCCTCCAGTGATGATGTCACAGTGTGCATCCTGAACACACAGAGAGAGAGAGAGAGAGGTTAGATGACAGCACCGACACTAACAACATCAACCGGTTCTAAACCTGCAGGACCTGGAACCAGAACCAGAGCCGGGACTCAGACTGCAGCCGGACTCCCGGCTCTGGTCCTGGTCTCAGTGACAGTAACGTACTTATTCTCGGTGCTGTTGGATCTGAAAACTTCCTCCAGCGTCATGTTGACTTCACTGAAATAATCCACAAAATCCAGGTTTACGACAAAAAGTGCAGTCCCGTTATAGTCCCGGTGTAAAGTCCCGGAGTAAAGTCCACAGTCCGACACACTTTAGATCCACAGCGGGTTCAGGTACAGACTGAAGCGGATGAGGTCCAGAGTGAAACTGTGTGAAGATCTGACTCTGCTCTCTGTATTTATTCAGTCTGTCCGCGGGGGGCGTGGCCACACTCAGCTGATCACCACCTCATTGGTACACCGTCCTCCATAGCTTCACCCTTACTCTGCTCTCATTGGCTGACAGAGTGAGACCCACGTGGGACAGTTTCGGAGAATCCCCTTTCTGTCTCTGTCTCGCTCTCATGGAAATTCCTTCACAGAGGTGTGTGTGTTTGCAGCAGCGGTGACGTCATATGATGATATTTACCTGCAGAAACTGATCGATACAAATGAAAGATTATGACATAAAACATTGTTATTGTGACTGTTGTTACATCTTTTTTATCTGATGTTTTCATTTAAAAAGTTTTTTATTGAAACACGTGACCTGAACATTTTAACAAGCTGATAAGAACAAAAAAATCTGTATTTAAACAGTGATGTATTAGAAAGTTATAATATTGAAATGCTTCATTAAAACCATAAAAACCTTATAAAACATTTTAAAGGGTTAAAGTAATATGTTTATATTTATGTTTTGTATTTATGAACAATTTAAATACGTTATTAAAACATAAAAACAGTTTCTCTTCAGATCCTGGTCTTGCGCGCTCTCCTGTGGCCTGTGGTGACACTGCAGCAGTGAAAGCAGCAGCTGGACGTGATGGAACATGTTCTGATGAAGATCATGAAGAGGAGCAGGAACTCCCTGCAGAACCTGCTCCAGGACCCGGGATGGAAGGGGCTGAGGTTTCAGGGGTTTTGATGATGTGAGGTTTCAGGGGATTTGATGTGAGGTTTGAGGGGTTTTGATGAGTTTAATGGGTTTTAGTGAAGAGTTGAGGACTTTCAGGAGAGATTTTGAAGTTTGTGAATGTTTAAAAAAAAAAAACAACTTTAAAATCGTCTCTCTGATCGTCTCTTTTCCTGGAATTTCCCTTAAATGTCAAAAATGTACCCTTAACTCAAATCACTTAAAAAAAAACATATATGAGATCAATACGATTCTTAATAAATTAGTTTTAAGGTTTAAGTGGTTTTGCTTCCAGCAGCTTTAAATTAAGGTGACTTACGGTAAAAAAATGTTTTAAACAAAAGAAAACCGGTCCATGACAGAGGTCAGAGGTTAAAACACGTGATTCTGTGGCGTTCGTGTGTATTTGTGGTCTTGCTCTGCCCCCTGCTGGTAACTCACACGTACTGTAGGAGGAATTCATGCTCTTCAATGTGCGTGTGTGTGTCACATGTGCCGTGAGCGTCCCCTGCTGCTGATCATCTGCCCTCAGGGTCAGAATCAACCAGTCACATGATCAATTAAAAGTCAACAACTGTTTGTTTATAATGAATTTGTCACGCGATCATTAATCACACTGATAATGATGATGATGATGTCATGAGCTGCTGCAGCTTTGATGACATCACTCAGTGAAAGTCACATGACAAGATCATTAACGAGTGATCAATAGAGTTGAATGAGACAGAAACTGATCCTCACTATCTGTGTCTTCAAAAAGGGTTTCTTTAAAAATCTTAAGGGAAAACATTAGTAAAAAATTATCACATGAGGGTTTTCAGTGAAATGCATATGATGTGATTTGGTCAAATTAATGTTCACAACATTTATTAACACAAAGGTTTAAGGCGCTTTAAGAGACAACTACATTTTACAGGTATTTAAAGTTGTTAAGGGTGATTAAAGTGTGATCAATGACATTAGGAAGATTGTAATGATTTTAAAGTTTTTAAACTTCAGTCAAATTCATCTTAAATCATAGATTTTCAACCACACATGAAGTTTATTTAAGTTTAAATATAAAAAAACATGTGATGGTTTTAGTTTATAGTATAAGAAATAAATCATACGCAAAGTAACAAAAATAAAAATAAACTTTAACAAAACTAAAACATAAACAACAACATATTTGTATTTACATATATGCATGAAAAAACTTTATTTTGAAATGATTTGACGATGTTAGTCTTTATTTTGAAAGGTGACACCGGATGTCAGCGTTACATTGACGCAGGTGTTCACGCGCTACCATTGAAACGATGACGGAACCAGAAGAAAATTACGAAACCGTGGAGACGGTACGTTTTAAAAAAAGATAATTATTCATTTATTTAAAAGTCAAAATGTTTATTTTTACCAAGACAGTTGAGAAAAATAAACCTTTAACACCTGCTGGGTTTACTCGACGACAGCACGTTAGCTAGTTCACGAGCTAACGGTTAACTCCGCAGGTGCAGTTCCTCTGCGCCACCACCAAACACGAAACTTCACTCTTGGAAAGTTTGGAAAAGACACTGCAAATTTCACACGTGAGTTTTTTAAATCAAAGAAAATGTTTGTCTTGGTAAATGTGTGAACGTTTTCCTGTGATAAGAAGCTGTGAACCAAACCCTGTTCAATAAAGTGACGCATTTAGAACTCACTGTGACTGAAACTTAATTAACTAACCAACTCTGAACCAAACAGAAAGTGTTAGACTCTTTATATTTCACTATTTTACGTCAATGTTTTCTCATTTTATTTGATTAATAAGAAACTTTATTAATATTCATTCACTTTAACTTCACTGAACATTTTTATAAACTACGAGCCCAATTCAAACGATTTGAATGTAGAATCAACACAAAAAGTATATTTAAATAGAAAGACCGTTTTAGTGGCTTTGTTTAAACTTTAAACACAGTTTCTCTTCTGTGAGGTAAAAAAAAAAGGCATCTTTCTAGACATCATAATAGAAATATAATAGAACCCAGGCCCATGTTAAAGTGCAGGTTGAATATTTAAAAACCAACCAAGGCCAATAAAATCAGACATCAGCTGAAATGGCAATTATTTCTTATATGAACTAGTAACATAAATACAGTATCCATTTGAAACAGGTGCACATGCACAGTGCAAATATAAAAAACTTCAGAACATTGAACATTTTTCTCTTTCAGCCGGTTACTGAGGTAGACCCGTTTGTTTACATTATCAGGGGACAATGACGTGGCCTGAGAGTGAGAAGGGTTAAGTGGGTGGAAGTAGCTTCATGCTGCAACCATGTAACAGGCACTGTCAGTGTCAAGTGTGCACTTCCTTGATTTTCCAGAAAATGCACATGCCTCAGCATAGTGTCTGTTTTACTCACAGTTAGTGCAAAGGACTGCAGAGTCCAATCTTTATCAATGTGACGCCCATGTAAAGTGCCCTCCTGTAGTATTGGAACAATGAGGCCAATTCTTTTGTTTTTGCCATAAACTGAAAACATTTGTGTTTGACATCAAAAGATGAACATTTCAGCTTCTATTTGCAGGTATTTACATGTGGATCTAATACACATTTAGAAGATAGCATTATTTGTAACGGAACACAACATTTGTAGCTGAGCAAAAGTATTGGAACAGACTTAAAAAGGATTAAAGTGAATAAGACTCATATTTAGTTACAAATCCTTTGCTTTCAATACCTGCATCAAGCCTGTGACTCACTGACATCAACAAACCTTTGCATTCTTCTGCTGTGATGCTCTTCCAGGCTTTCAGTTGTTGGTTGTTTTGGGGCTTTACTTCCTTCAGTCTCCTCTTTAGCAAGTCAAATGCAGCTCTATAGGGTTGAAGTGTGGACATTGACTTGGCCAGTCTCAAACCTTCTGATCAACTCCTTTTGTGTGTTTATCGTTATCTTGCTGCATGATGAAGGATCTCCCAATCATCTTTACATTGGCAGACAGGATGTTTGTGTAGACTTGTGAGTTCATTGTGCTGCTGCCATCATGTGTTACATCATCAATGAAGATAAATGAGCCCATCCCAGAAGAAGCCATGACATGACCTTCACTGTGTTTCACACATGAGCTTGTATGTTTGGGATCATGAGCAGATAATTTATTCCTCCAAGCTTTGGTCAAAGTTCATCTTTGTCTCATCAGTCCATAAAACTTTGTCCCAGAATGTTTGACGCTCGTCTCTGTACTTTTTGGTCAATTCCAGCCTGGTCTTCCTATTCTTCTTTCTAATGAGTGGTTTCATGTTCTGGTGAAGCCTCTGTACGTTTGTTCATGAAGTCTTCTGCCATGTGTTGCTTGGTACACCAATGGTTTCTTCTTCAGGACATTCCAATGCTTGTACTGGCTCTGGCCAATGTTTGTGCAATGGCTCTGATTGATTTCCCATCTTCTCTCCTGTGTTTCACCCATAGACAGCTCTGTTGTTTTCATGTTGGTTCCACTTCTAAGTGCAGTCTGCACATACAAAACCTGTCCTACCCAATCTGAACCTGAGCGTAGACATTCATTTCTACTTATTGTTTGAGTAAAACATTTGTAATAGGACACACCTGGGCAACACAACACAACACACCAAAACACTTATGGTGTTTGGTACCTGGGGTGTTTTTCTTTCCTGTCTCCTGTAAAGTGTGACTCTAATTTTAACAGTGCTGTTTGTGGATGTTGGAGCTTTTAATTTCCCCGAGGGAACCTCCCAAAGGGATTAATAAAGTCGTCTGTCTGTCTGTTCACATACTTTTGCTCACATATTCTAATACTATAGGAGGGCACTGTGGCTGTTGTTTACAGAGGTCCAGTGGTCTCCTGGACAGAGGGCGGCTAAGAGTCTGCAGAGGGCGTGTGGGCTGTTTCCCTGTGTCGTGGGGTGGTGTCCGGTGCCGTGCGGGGGGGCCCGGATATGGCGGTCGGCGGCGCTGACTCTAGGTGTCCGCCAGGCACTTCTCGCAGATCTCTCCATGTCCTTTGCTTGCTCGAGCATGTTCTTCCGCCGTGTTCTCTCGTCCTCATACAAAGTGTGTATTCTTCACACGATGGTTCCTTTCCAGGGTAGATTATGAGAGGGACGCAACCCCAATTACTTCTTTCAGCCCTTCGTCCTCTACTGGTTCAGTCGCCACCGGAAGTAAACAAACAACGTTAACTGCGTTAACACATTAACGGTGACAGCACTAATAAAAACACTGGATATTAATGTATTTATTTATTAAAACAAAAAAAAGAAAAACACTTATTTAAGCCAGTAAGCATTCTAACTGTGTTTCTATGTGAAACTATGTCTATCTAACTGTAGTTTTTACAGATGTGACTGCAGATGTTCTGGTGGAGCTTTGTTTTGTTTGTCTGTGCAGGACAATAAGTCAACAGGAAGTCCCGCCTCCGAGGAGACCGAGAGCAGAGAGGAGGCAGAGCATAAAGAAGCAGCACAGCAGGACGTTCTGAGTGTGTGTTCACCTGCAGCTGAGACCAAGGTAACAAAGTCTTTTCAATCTTTTCAAAGTCCACAGAGAAAATCAGTGATTTTAACATCAAACACACTGGAGTTGTTGATCCACTGCTGCCTCCATCACTAAGTTCAAATGTCTTATTCTGTCACTTCAGTGTTTGAAATCCTTTGTTCAGATTGACCTCAGTGACACAAAGTGACCACACGAGGCAGCAGAGGACCAGCAGCGCCTGTGTCCCCGCGAGCTAAAATCACTGATTTTCTCTATGAGGTTTGGTGTGGGAGTGGTTTACAAACTTCCTGGAAACTCTCTCTCTCTCTCTCTCTCGCTCACACTCTCTCTCCCCCCTCAGTGGGAGGCGGGCTCTCAGTGTCTCGCCATTTACTCAAAGGACGGTCAGGTTTATCCGGCGACTGTCGTGTGTTTGGACGGAAATCACTGCAGAGTTCGTTTCACTGGTTACGACAACGAGGAGGACGTTGAACTGAGCACGCTCCAGAGTCCTCCAGTAGCTCCGCCCACTCAGACTTCGCAGGTAACATTGACCTTTTCACCAGTCACGTTAAAATGTTTCTGTTCTACAATAGAAAACATGGTTTCACACCATGTTTTTTCACCGTTTGTGTCTCTGCGTGTGTGTCAGGAATGGCGTCCTGGTTCCCGTTGTCGGGCTGTGTTCTCTGAGGACAGCCTGGTTTATCCAGCAGTGGTTCTGTGGGTCAAAGGTCAGCAGTGTCGCGTTCGTTTTGACGACTACAACAACGAGGAGGAGCTGGACGTCTGCAGCCTCCTGAGTCCAGACGAGCTGCATGGACCCAACAGAACCAGCAGCAAGGTAAACATCTTTGAGCAATCAGGACGCAGGATTGACTACTGAGCTGCTCCTCAAACAGGAGGTCTCACTCTGACATCATCATCCTGTCATCACATCATACGTGAAACGTATTTTATTCTTAATATTTCTGTTTCTCTTCATTTATGGTTCAATTGTAAAACATTTATTTTATTAAGAATCACTGGCTGTTTTCTAAAAATATTTATTCCGTGTTGTTCCGCCCCACATGAATTTATTACTTTTTTGAGAGACAAAGTTTCATCCAACTCTTTCAACTCATTGTTGGTGTAAATACACAACTTCTTCTTTCATCTCTGATCGTATTCATTTAATCTGTGAGAATAACCAGATTGAACCAGAGATTTATCAACAACAGCTCCAGAACAACCGTGTGTTTGTTTCAGGAATTTAAAAAAGGTTTTCTGTCCCTGCAGGGAATCATGTGGAAGAGGAGAGGGAGGAGAGAGGAGAACCTGGGAGAGAGAGGAGGAGGAGGAGGAGGAGGAGGTGGAGGAGGAGGAGAGAGGAGGTCCGCACGCCGAGACGATCAGCTGAGCTTCTCCTCAGTGAGTCTCCAGCAGCGACACCTGCTGGTCAACTGCTGCGTCTGTCCAAAGACAGGCCGTATGTACTTGCTTACTTGGGAAGTATATACTTGAGAAGTACCCTGGGAGTATATACTTGCCAAGTACGGGAGTACACAAGTATGTGGCTGTTTCTCAATACTCAAGTAAGCAAGTATGTATGTATTGTTCTATTTGAATATTGTTTGAATGGTGGCTGGCGCCAAGTGCTGCAGCCTCATTACTGCCACCTACGGTGTTGATAAATGAACATATGAAATACTTTTAATAAATGCATATATATTTTTATTATTTTCACATTTTAAATAATATACACAAACCACATGTTTGAATTCTAAATGACTAATTTCTCGCCTCAAAAGATGTTAAAATTGCGTTCTGGTACACAGAAAAATATTTATCTTATTCTACTTTCTGCTGCTATGTTCCGCCGAAATGTTTTCTGGGATACATGGCCATCCCAAGTACGCTTAAGTCACCTCCGATTCATACTTGGTAAAAATGGGCAGAGCGAGAATACTTCCGGGTTTGAGAACCGTCCTCGCTGTTTGCTTACTTGAGAATTGGAACAGCACTTGGACTGATGACGTTTTCACAAGTACGGGAGTACGCAAGTACGCACAAGTATGGATATTGAGAAACGGTCAAAGACTTTTATTTTGTCTCCACAATGATCAAACTTGAGTTGTATTTCACCTCCTCACCAGTAGGGGGCAGACGTCTTTATCTGTTTTCATGAGAATGTGGTGTCTCTGCAGAACAAAGACACAACGACCAATCAGATTACAGCTGAGAAACCCACCAATCCCAGCGTCCCTCTCTTCCCTCCGTTCCCTCCCCCTGATCAACTGACCTCAGCGGTAACACAGATTATTAATCCGATTATATTCACATGACTAAACTCAATAAAAAAACACATTGAAACTAATTATTAATATGAATAATAATCTGATTATAGTCATTCATTAATCTGAGTATATTGAGAGGAATAAACTGAATAATAAATGGATAATTAATCAGATTATTATACACATTATTCTTCTGATTTATAATGAGATTAGTAAATAAAGGGATTAAACCTTATTATGTGACGGATTATCTATCAGATTATGATGAAGTGTCTCTGGCGTTTGTGTCTCCAGGACTCTCTGTCCTTTGTCCCTCCTCCTCCCCCTCCTCCTCTCTGGACATTTGGAGGGAAAGAGTCCACTGACTCCGCCTCCAGCATGTTGATGCTCTGGTACACATGTGGTTTTCACACAGGCAGCTACATGGTCAGTATGATGTCATCACACACACACACCTGCACACACACACAGTGTACTGACGTGTGTGTGTTTCAGACTCAGCAGAAGTTCAGGTCGACTTCTAAAGACTGAGGTAGGAAACCACTGACCTACACACACAAGGAGGGGAGAGTGATATGAACTTAAAATGATATCAAAATATTCTATGTATTCAGATAGCCATGATTTATGATTTTCAACAAACAAACCTATTTATTACCACAAGGTGGCAGCATCAGCATTATGAAGTAGTGAGGGTGAGCTGAGTGAAACAGAACAGAAAGCACATCATTCACTTCCTTAAAGACTTGTGTAATAAAATCCAAGTCTGTGATCTATCCGTCACATGTCTGTAAACCACTCACTCTCCCACACCAAACCTCATAGAGAAAATCAGTGATTTTAACATCACACATACAGGAGTTGTTGATCCACTGCTGCCTCCATCACTAAGTTCTAATGTCTGATTTTGTCACTTCGTGTTTGAAATCCTTTGTTCAGATTGACCTCAGTGACACAAAGTGACCACACGAGGCAGCAGAGGAGCAGCAGCTCCTGTGTCCCCACAAGCTAAAATCACTGATTTTCAAAATGAGGTTTGGTGTTGGAGAGTGAGTGGTTTACAAAGTCCAGTTTAACAGTGAGATAAAGACCTGAACATGTGACGTAGAGATCAGAGACTTAAACTGACGTAGACCACCGTGTTTTTCCAGTAGCCGTCAAAGGTCAAAGGTGAGAGATATTTAACTGTAACATGAAACTTGTACGTTTTTTCTCGTCTCTGCTGGCAGCCATGTTTTCACTGAGAGTGAGTGTTAGTGCGTGAGCAGCAGGGCAGTCGGCTCTGATTGAGACTTTTTTTTCTTTACTTCCTACTTTAGAGCCAGAGAGGATTATGGGACGCTGCCTGAACCACTGCACCTTTTCTTTTTCTTCCAAATTATTTTTTTTTATTATTTATTTTTTTTAAATGTCACTTTAGTTGGAAACGCTGCAGCTGTGACTGCAGCAGGAGAGTGGTTTGTGTTCAGAAGTTTGTGTCAAACTAGTTTTGTTTGGACATTCAGTGTCAAAGTTATTTTGTTATTAAACACATGAACAGATGTTTGTGCTTTTATCATACCGTCAACCCACACGTAGGTCTTAGCCACCAGGGGGCGCCAAAAAAGCCAAACTGTCCCTTTACTAAGAGCTGTGTCCTCAGTGTGTGTGTGTGTGTGTGTGTGTTTGACTCCTCAGGTCATTCATTGTGTCCACACTGACGTTTTCAGACCGAGGTCTCACTCTGAGCAGGAAATTAAAGCCTTTTTTCCTGTTTAGTTTGATGTAAACATTGAGATTGTCATGGAAACAGAAGTGACATCACAGCAAAAAAAAATACTACTGAATGAACGTGCTGATTTTAAAGTGAGTATTTTGATCAGATAAATCATTTTATTAACGTGTTTTCAACAGAATCTTCTTTGGTTCAGATTTATCAATATTCTTATTTTAAAATCAAAGGTTTATGTTGTTCAAATGTCTTTCTGTACGATGTGTTTTAGGACGTGTCTGTAGGGCGTGTTTTAGGACATGTCTGCCTTTAGGGTGTGTTTTAGGAAGTGTCTGTCTGTAGGACATGTCTGTCTGTAGGGCGTGTCTGTAGTACATGTCTGTCTGTAGGGCGTGTCTGTAGTACATGTCTGTCTGTAGGGTGTGTTTGTAGGACGTGTTTGTAGGATGTGGTCATAGGACATGTCTGTCTGTAGGACGTGTTTTAGGACATGTCTGTCTGTAGGACGTGTCTGTCTGTAGGACGTCTTTGTAGGACATGTTTCTCTGTAGGACGTCTTTGTAGGACATGTTTGTCTGTAGGACGTGGTCGTAGGACATGTTTGTAGGATGTGGTCGTAGGACGTGTTTGTAGGACAAGTTTGTCTGTAGGACGTGTTTGTAGGACATGTTTGTCTGTAGGACGTGTTTGTAGGACATGTTTGTCTGTTGAACGTGTCTTTCTGTAGGACATGTTTCTGTAGGATGTGACTTTCTGTAGGACATGTTTGTAGGACACGTCTGTAGGATGTGTTTGTCTGTATGACACGTCTGTAGGACATTTTTTTATTATTATTATTTGGGATAAGTAAGATTTTGTAAATGATCTTCGCTTTTATTAAAAAACATAAATGTTTCTAACACTCAAAACTACGAGACATGATGTCCATACTATAAAGACCATTTGACCGTTCATAGATTAAAACAAAACACGGTTGTTTTTTGTGAAGACTCTGTGTCTTTAGTCAAAGTCTAAACGCTAAAGTTGTCTCCCGCCATGTCCTGTTTGACGGAGCAGAGGTTTGTCTTCTGTCTGTCCCCTCTCTAACCTCAGAGGTGAGTCTTCTGTTTGTTTCATTACGTTAAATAAATATTGTCAGTGTGACGTCAGAAACGCTCACATTTAAACTGCTGTTTGACCGTCTGTCTCAGTGTTCAGGAGACAGTCTGAGGCGTCCACCACTGTCATTCTGTGTCCCTCTGCCTGGTCCAAGTCCACCAGCGTGATGGTCAAGATGCTGCTCCTCAGCGCCTCCTGCTGGCTGCTGGTTGTCACAGGCTGCTGCGAGGACGATGTCTTCAAGACGCAGGAGGAGAAAGAACTGGTGAGTGAGCAGAAATGTCCCATCGTTGGTGTCCTGAACAGTTTGTCAATCATCTTCTCTTTAAAGTTTAATGGTGAAAATCATTATGTTTTTTTCTTGTATTGTGTATTGACCCCAGGTGAGGGCGCTGTCTCTGTCCTCGTCTGTGTTAAATATTCTCATTTTAAATGTAACAACAGTCAGTTCTGCAATTAAACTGTTTTATGTTTAAATGTTCTGTGGAGAGCCTGATGGGACTAAATACTGACCCTTGAGGGACACCATGGACTGTGTCTCTTCCACAGATTGAAGCTCTACAGGAAGTTCTGGAGAAGTTAAAGAGCAAACAGCTGCCATCCACAGAGAAGAAACTGGGCTGGCTTCCTTCAGTAAGAACATCTCTGTCTTTAAAGGCTCAGTTCACTCAAATTTAGACAACACAATCCTTCAGTTAAATATTTAAGCTCTCTCTGCCTGTGTCTCTGTGTGTGTCAGTGTGACGTGGGACAGCAGTGTGCGTTGCGTAAAGGTTCCAGGATTGGGAAACTGTGTTCGTGTCCCGGAGGAACTGTGTGTAACTTCGACGTCCTCAAATGTGTGTAGAGCTGAGAGACAAACTCCTTCAAAATAAAGGCAGGTTTTTAAAAAGTCCACGTGTCTTTGTTGACTTCCTGTTTGTCTTCTCTGTGTCTCAGGCTGGTTGTGAGCAGCAGGGGGCGCTCACAGCATAGTCACTGCCTCCTGTTTTTACTTCAATGTTTTTGATTCATTACTTTTCTCTAAACATGTTTGTCATCAAGTATGTCTTCGTGCAATCATGTCTTCAGTCACTGTGTTTGTCTCTGTCTCAGTGTGTCTGTGTCTGTCTCTGTCTGTGCCTCTGTCTCAGTGTGTGTGTCTGTCTCAGTGTGTCTCTGTATTAAAACGTGAGCAAACACAACGTGTAGTTTAGAACTGATTATGATGCAGAGAGAACACATGCGACTGTTTATTGATTATTGGTGTTTTGAATGTAAACACTAAGGATTCATCAAACTTCTTTACGTCTCTGTCGTCAACTTTGAACTTTTGTCAAATCATGCCGATAAAGTAGAACAAAGAAAACAAACATTTACAAACTCGTCACATTTATTCATTGATCAGTGATACACACACTTACACGTACACACACACACACATACACACACCAGCATAGATAAAATATAAAAGCTTTTTTTAAAAGTCGTGACGGAGCTGAAGCTGCGAGTTTGTCTGAAAAAAGCACCAAAAAATAATCATCAATCACACTCTTCACACCTGACAATCAGCTGTGATTGATTATTGATCAGACTCAGCAGCTGTGAACCAGGTTTTAGACGCACTTTCTTACGATCCATCGACTGAACGTCAGCTCTGCTCAAGTCTCCGCCCTCTGCTCTGACTCCGCCCATTTCATCATTATAATTTTTGAATAAAAACAACCTCCAACCTGATGAACGTCACCAAAGTAATGAAAAAATAAAAGTGAGACATTGCAGTTTTCAAAATGAAAGTCTCTGTTTCTCTCGTCTCCCGTTTCTCTCGTCCACGCTAAAGCGAAACGTTGTGGTTTTCAAAATAAAGGTCTCAGTTTCTGTTCATCCATGCCAAAACAAAACATTGTGGTTTTCAAAATAAAAGTCTTTCCGTTCATCAACACAAACAAAACATCACAGTTTTAAATAATAAAAGCCTCAGTTTCTGTTCGTCCATGCTAAAATGAAACATTGCGGTTTTCAAAATAAAAGTCAGTTTTTGTTCATCTACGCTAAAACGAACCCTTGTGGTTTTCAAAATAAATGTCTCAGTTTCTGTTCATCCATGCCAAAACGAAACATTACTGCAAAAAATCAAAGTCTCAGTTTGTCCAAACCAGAACACAACCCCACAGTTTTCATAAAAATGTAGTCATCACGGTAATTAAGTCAATTAATTCAAATGTGACACAATGACTGTGGATTGACTCTGAGACACAATGGGCGGAGCTTTTTATTTGAATTCGGTTGAGATTTTTGACTAAGCCAGATTTTAAGGAGACTCGGCTTGTGATGGACAGTGAAGACGTGATAAACTCCTAAACTCTGATCCACGACTGAAACAGTAAAAACAGCAGCAGGCAACAGGAAGTACAACTACAACTACAGACCAGCAGCAGGAAGTGGGAGGTGTCAGCAGCAGGAAGCAGGAAGCAGGAACACTGATCTCTGTTGAGCGTTGAGGACACAGTGGTCAGAGTCGCTGACGGTCAGTGAATGTCTCAGCTGTTCCTTTTAAAGCAAATATTGTGTCTAATTAAACAGTGTGATGTCAGCGTCTCCATGGCCATCTGTTTGTTTTGTAGACAGGAAGCTTGTACAGCAGTCGTTAAGTCTGTCCAGGCTCCGCCTCCTTCCCTGGACCACAGTACATGCCGCCAAAAAGACGGGCTGTCGCGCTGAACTCCTGTAAACACACGCGCGCGTTAATATCACAACACTGTTTCACATGTACTGAGATACAGTTATTTGTTTACAGAGGTGAAAGTGTAAGTGTCAGCAAGATGATGGCGATGATGCGTTCAGGTGCTCTCTGTGATTCCTGTGGCTTCAGCTGTGAGTCACAGTCATGTGACGTGGTACTCACAGGTGAACAGGTGCAGAGCGCTGCAGACAAGCAGAGTCATAGCAGGAATACCAGCGAGCGGCGGGGCCGATGACTTCCTGTCAGCGGTGGATGAACTGTCCTCTGTTGGCGACGGCTCAGGAGATTTACACTTATGACTGTAACCACACAGAGAGTAAAGAACAACACGTAAACATGTGATTGAGCCTAAGCCCCGCCCTCAACCACAGATGAGCCGATCACAGTGATTATCATCTTCAGTCTGAGCTTCAGAGACAAACTTGACATATATGTCTCATATATAATAATAATGATGTTTACAATTCTAACTAGCTGTAGCTGATCATGAATAACTACTTTTATCAACAGTGACAAGCTCAATCTGGTTAGCACCTGAAGAAGCTCCGCTAAACACCCTTAAACAGAGAATCACACATACACCTACACATGCTAACTATGCAAGCTGACATCACAACGCTGTGTTCGCTTCAACTAACTACACAAGCTAGCATCAAAACACTGTGTTAGCTTCAAGCTACCTACACAAGCTCACATCACAACACCATTTTAGCTTAATTGCTTGTGTGAGTGAGTGAAGGGGGTGGGTCCAGGGGGCGTCTTGTGTGGACACTCACAGCAGTTTCTGCAGGTACTGCTGCTTGGACTCGCAGGCTTTGGTCTGGATCTGTGCTGCCGACATCTGGCTCTGCGCGGCATCCTTCAGACTGTAGCAGGACTGGGTCAGGTGGACGGCCTGGGTCAGGTTCTGCTCCAGGGTGTCGATGTGTTCTGAGGACAAACGATGACAGACAGACAGACAGACCTCAGGACAGATAAACATGTCAACTCCAAACTACGCCACCTGCTGGACAAGGCAAGTCAGTGATTTTTGGTCACTTCATTGTTTGAAATCCTTTGTTCAGAAGTTGTCCAACATAGCAACAGTTACTCAGGATGGTAACACTGTGTGTGTCTGTGTGTGTGAGAGACCACACCCTGTAGAAAATGTGTGGTTCAGGTCTGCAGCTGCTTTGACTTATAAGGTAACACCCAGTGTTATCACAGAGCCAAGTACTGATAGTTATGTTAGGAATGATCTCAGCTGCCAGACACACACACACACAGTATCACAGTTTGTTCTTTAACTTCATCAAATTTTCTTCATAAAATCCATTAGTTCCAAACTTTTTCAGCTCGGCTGATGTTCCGAGAGGAGAGGGGTGGAGTCAGGGTGGGCTGTTTATTGTGTTTTACAGATAGGAATAAGAATAATAATGATGATTTAGCAGAGTAAACACATGAGTGCTCTCATCATACAGGAACAATTGTTTCACAGCAGGAAATCACTGTTGTTTCCTCACATACTTTCATTATGACTTTAATGTTTAAGAAATAATAACATTTTAATGAGAGACTTTACTAAAATACTTTTTATTTTTATTTACCAACAGTTCATTCTTCATTCATAGATTATTTAGTTCAGAAAATGTAATGAAAAAAATGGAAAAGATTGAGTTTGAATGATTTTTTTCTCCTACTTCACCTCCTTTTTCCTTCTTTCCTTTCCTCACTTTCCCTCCATCATCCCTCCTTTCCTTTGTTCTTCATACACAGACATTCCTGATTCCATTTGTCATTTCCTTCCGTTCTTTGTGTGTTCCCTAGTTTCCTTTCCTTCAAAACATATTTTCTTCCTTTGTTTTTCTCTCCATCTCCTTGCTTCCATCTTTCTTTTATTTCAGCACTCCCTCCTTCTTCACTCTTTCACTGTAAATTACCATGACTGACAGGTCATCATGGTAACAGGGACCTGTGTGTGTGTGCAGATGTGTATACAGGTGTGTGTGTGTACAGGTGTGTGTAAAAGTGTATGTACAGGTGTGTGTACATGTGTGTGTTGGTTACCTTCCTTCAGGTCGAGCTGACTCGTCAAGTTGACCTCTTTCTCTCTCAGCTGCTCCACGTTCTCCTGCAGGACGCTGATGTTCATGTTTAGGATGACCTGTGAAACAAACACACTGATTTCAGTCCACTTCATGACAAACACATCGTTCGCTTTTTTTGTTTGTTTTTCAGTTTGTCTTCCCTCGTTCATCAAACTCGACTCGTCAGTGTCATGTAACAGGTCAAAGAGGTCACAGAAGAAGGTCAGAGGTTATGACGACCACTCGGGTGAGTCTAGTTTAGTTTCATCACCATGTTTCACTTTGAATGGGAAATTGACTTTTCTGATAAAGTCCAAACTCAGTTTGTCTGATGTAATTCCACTGACGTCCAGCAGAGAGTGCTGTGAGGAAACTTAGCCTCACATCCACTTTAAATCCACCAGAGAATAAGACAGTGATGTCAGACGTGTATATCACGTGATATTCAGCATCAGCATCAGCACCTGGAAAAGTTTTACAGACTGAATCAGACTTAAACTGACTGAACCAGACTGAACCAGGCTGAAGCAGACTAAACCAGACTTAACCAGGCTGAACCAGACTAAACCAGGCTTAACTATGCTTAACCAGACTGAACCAGGCTTAAATAGACTGAACCAGGCTGAATCAGGCTGAACCAGACTAAACCAGGCTAAACCAGGCTAAACCAGACTGAACCAGACCATTTCAGGCTAAAACAGATTGAACTCCGCTAAACCGAACTGGACCAGACCATTGCAGGTTGGACCAGACCTGTGCCAGGCTGTCAGCGCCGTAGAGCAGAAGCAGGAACGTGTTTCTGGAACATTCCTTTGTTCTAACGCAGCAGTTAAAGTTGGATCCGTGCTCTTAAAGGAACAGTCCAAACAAACTGGACTGATACAGCATTGATGTCAGCCACAGAATTCCTGGAATATCCTGGAATCCCTCTTACATTTCTCCAGGATTTACAAACAAACACTTTCAAACGTTTTCTGAAGGAGCCAGAACATCATGATGAAACAGTCCAGGTTCAGTCAATACCCTCCTCAAGGACCAGTGTCACTAAGAACAGGAATTTATAGGATCCTCAGTCTAACCTGAAGTCTCCTCAAGGACTTTTGCTAGCCTCAGTCTAACCTGGAGTCCCCTGAAGGATTCAGAGGAACCTCAGTCTAACCTGGAAGAACTTGCTATCTTCTGAAGAAAACCTGGAATATCTAAACCATCGAATCAGCTGATTGTTAATGATCAGTAGCTGATCTGTAACAGCTGCCGTGTGTGTGTGTGTGTGTGTGTGTCCACATACTTGTGATCATGTGTTGTTGGTAAAATATTTCTCTAGAACAAAAACAGATTTATTTCAAACGAGTCCAAACCTCTTAGAAAAAGTTTTTTTCCTAATGAACAAACACAATGTCACCATTGATGTTGGTGTTGTTGCCAGTGATGTTGTTGCCAGTGATGTTGTCAGTGGTGTTGTTGTCAGTGATGGTGTTGTCAGTGGTGTTGTTGTCAGTGTTGTTGTCAGTGGTGATGTCTTTGGTGTTGTCAGTGGTGATGTCATTGGTGTTGTCAGTGTTGTCAGTGTTGTCAGTGTTGATGTCAGTGTTGTTGATGTCAGTGTTGTTGCAGTCAGTGTCGAGTGTCAGTGCAGTGGTGATGTCAGTGTTGTTGTCAGTGAGTGAGTGTTGATGTCAGTGGTGTTGTCGGTGTTGTTGTCAGTGATGTTGTCAGTGGTGTTGTCAGTGGTGATGTCAGTGTGTGTGTCGAGTTGGTCAGTGGTGTTGTCAGTGGTGCTGTGTGATGTTGTCATGTTGTCCGATGATGTTGTCGTGTTGATGTCAGTGGTGTTGTCAGTGGTGATGTCAGTGTTGTTGTCAGTGATGTTGTCAGTGCAGTGAAGTTGTCAGTGGTGATGTCAGTGATGTTGTCATGTCAGTGATGTTGTCAGTGGTGATGTCAGTGAAGTTGTAAGTGTTGATGTCAGTGATGTTGTCAGTGGTGATGTCAGTGTTGTCAGTCAGGGTGGCCGCGGGTCCTTAAAAAGTCTTCAAAAGTCATAAATCAATTTTCCTAAAAATAAGGCCTTAAAAAGTATTAAATTGTCTTAAATTCAGATTGCATGGGTCTTAAATATTTGTGTCTCATGTCACCGCGAAAATGCGGGAAATCTGTTCTGTAGCTTATGCTGCATTGTCTGTGGTTGGGTCAGAGCGTCAGTGTTGCCAACTTGGCAACTTTCTCGCTAAATCTGGCGACTTTCCAAACCCTCCTGGCGACTTTTTTGTCAAAAGCGACTAGCGACAAATCTTGCGACTTGTTCTGGTGTTATTGGAGTCTTTTGCAGTCGACTGACGTGAACACGTATCACTCTGCAGTTTTTGTACTCAATGAGCAGCGGGTGCTGCCGTGAGCCCCTCCCCGTTCAAAAGCACTCACAGAGGCTCGCGCAGCAGTCCGTTCCAGCCTGCAGTCAGAGCAGAGAGAGTAGACACACACCACTCCGCGTCATTGCGCATGGCCGCAATGACTCAACCGTCATTTGTCATTTTACCATACTGTTCATTTTGAATAGACATCACTGTGTTTACTTAGAAATATTACTGTATATTTATTTGTATTTCCATCGTCCGTTTGGTCTTAAATTTCATTTAGAAGTGGTATTAAAAGGTCTTTAAAAGTATTACATTTAACTTGTTTATACCTGTAGACATCCTGGTCAGTGTTGTTGTCAGTGCTATTGTCAGTGGTGTCAGTGGTGTTGTCAGTGATGATGTTGTCAGTGCTATTGTCAGTGGTGTTGTCAGTGATGATGTTGTCGGTGTTGTTGTCTGATGTTGTTGTCAGATGTTGTTGTGTGTTGTCAGATGTTGTTGTCCTGTCAGTGATGTTGATGTTGTTATCTGGGTGTGATGTTGTTGTCAGTTGTTGTCATCGTGATGCGTGTTGTTGTGATGATGTTGTCAGTGATGATGATGTCAGTGATCTGCAGTGTCTGATGTCTGATGCTGTCAGTGTTGCTATCAGTGGGGTTGTTGTCAGTGGTGTTGTTGTCAGTGTTGCTGTCAGCGGTGTTGTCAGTGTTGCTGTCAATGATGTTGTTGTCAGTGGTGTTGTTGTCAGTGATGTTGTTGTCAGTGTTGCTGTCAGTGATGTTGTTACATTGTTACATCAGTGTTGTCGATGTCTCAGAGTCGTCGTAAAGTCGTCATAAAGTCTCACATTAGCTGCAAATATCACACGAGTTTCACAAGTTTCACAAAGAGCTTCAGGACTTAAGTGGTCGTCATGGAGACGCCACCTCTGCCCCAACAACAGGGTGAAGGTGGAACATCATTCCCAGCATTCACTGCTGCTGCAGCTGCTGCTGCTGCTGCTCTGAGGTCACATGACATTGACGGGCAGATTCAGAAAAGCTGGTCACATGAGGCGACAGTGACATCATCATGTCGCTCAGTAAATTTGAAATGTCTGACTTCCAGTTGAGTCGCTGTCATCACGACTTCTGTGGTCGTCGTGGTTACTATGATGTAAACATCTGCAGCTGATCAATAAGAACACATCAGGATCAATAAACCTCAGACTTTTACTAATCATTTGTCGAGTGTCAGCTGTTCTGGATCATATAACGTGTGGCCATGTTTGTTTAGGGCGTGTTAGGGAACACGCCCTAAAGAGAGAGAGTGTTGCCCTCTAAGGAAAAAGGAGGGAACACCAGCGAGGAAAGGAAGGAAGAGAGGAGTGGAGCAGAGGTGAAGGAGGAGGAATGAGTCAGTGAGTCAAGACAAACCACCAGAGGGAGGGAGAGAGAGGGTGAGAGAGGGTGAGGAGGGAGGAGGGTGAGAGATTCCCTCCAAGGAAAGAAGGAGGGAACACCAGCGTTGAGGAGAGAGGGAGAGAAGAGTGAAGGCAAACACTCAGATTTTCCAACCAACAACTGTGAAAATATGAAGCTGGAAAAAAAGTGAACACAGAAACACTGAAGTACTGCGGGGGTGGGGCAGAGGAGGAGGCGGAGTCACACTAGGTCAACCGGTATCTATTCATCAGACGTTTGAATTAAATAATGACATTTCTGTGAGGATGAGGGGGTGGAGCTTCACTAACAACATGAATGTGTTTTCAGTTTCAGTTCAAAAGAAACTAAGAATCACTTCTGACCATAAATGAACATAATCAGCTGATCTGTAACCATCAATAATATGAAGTTTGTTTTCAGACTCACGCTGTCATGGCGACACTCCTCCAGCGAGCCGTTGGCGGCGTGTAGTTGTCCGAGCAGCAGCAGGTTCTTCGCTGCCAGACGCTCCTGCTTGTCACGCTCCTCCTCCACCTTCTCCTCCAGAGCCACACGGTCTTTCCCCCACACCACCCTGGCTCCCTCCATCTTCTCCTTCGTGTCCTGAAGCTCCGCCCTACACTGAGCCGAGCTCTTCAGGTCGGGAGACGTCGCCCACACCACGATCACCACCAGAGACACGATGGACCAGATGGCCAGCAGAGCCAGGGCCACGTTCTTGGCCTTCTGTGAGGACTTGGAGGGGGCGGCAGCCATGACGGTCACCTGAGCACGAGGAGGATGAAGAGGATGAAGATGAAGACGAGCTGAGGAGCGAGCAGCTACTCACAGAAGATCTCAGGTCACACTGAGCTGGACTTTCCTTCCACACAGGAACGCAGGGAGGAGGAGGCAGGAGGGAAACCCAGAGCCACACCCCCTCCTCCCCCAACCACACCCATCTCCTCCCCCTGATGTCGGTGAGAGAGGACAGGGCAATCAACAGGAAAGACTCCAGTACACACACACACATTAATTTAACTTTACATGTTAAGTGTGTGTGTGTGTGTGTGTGTGCGTGTGTGCATGTGTGTGTGAGAGAGAGAGTGAGAGAGACTCTGAGGTTTCTGTGTAAACAGAAACTATTTGGATGTTTGTTTTTTTTGGTGAAGGACAAGTTAATGAGAAACGAAACTGACAGTTACAGTCACACACATGCACACGCACACAAACACACACACACACACACACACACACTCACATTAACACACAGTCACACACTCTCATAACACACACACACACACATTCTCACATTAATACACACACACACACTCTCATCAACTCACACACACACATTCTCACATTAATACACACAGTCACACACTCTCATCAACACACATTCTCACATTAATACACACACACTCACACACACATCAGAAACAGAAGAGTCAACAGCAGCTCAGTGTTTCCTGACCGTTGGCCAGCTGTTGGCACACAGCTGGCAAAGACTCCACCCCTGCCATGACAGACTCCACCCATTTCTCTCATATGTGCTGTGATTGGATCAGAAAAGGTTCAGGGGTGGGTCTTCTCTCTGGAAAAACAGCATCTCTATAAATAAAAGTGTGTGAGACTGAAGCAGTGAGTCACACAGGGTTAGACTCGGCCCCCCACCACTCACACATACACACACATACTGTCAGGGAGGAGGAGTTTCACCAGCTCTGGATATGTTAATGAATTACTGAGGGAATAATAAACACACAGTAAACACATGGATCTAATTTTACATTAAATGGAAAAAATTTGACTAATTACATTTACAGATGAATCAGCAACATATTCATGTTCCTGGGTTTAACACTGGACTTTAATATTCATATTCCTGGGTTTAACTCCGGACTTTAATATTAATGTTCCTGGGTTTAATCTTGGGGTTATAATTCTTAAGATTAATATTAAATGTCTCCTCACCTATTATTGATCCACAGGTCAGGGATCAGACTCATGATGATGTCACATGTGTGGGCGTGTCCTGCCGCGTTAAATGATGAGCAGTAAAGTCTTCCCATTCAGTTGTGATGGAGCGAGTGTTGATGTCCTCTGTCCTCGTCCTCATCTCTTTCTGCACTGGTGAGTCTGAGGCTTTTATTCTGAAAATCTCATCTGACTTTTTACTACTTTTAATTTGATAACTAAAATAATTTCATGAATTTTGTAAATAAGTAAAATTCAAGTCAAAGACAAACAGGCAATGTTCACTTCTGTTTTTATTCTCATGATTTTACTAGTTTAGTTTAGTTTTTTATAAATAATAAATCTAAAATGCTATCAATGAATAAAATGCAGTATAAAGGTAAATATTATATATATTTATAAATATATGTGCATATATTTAATTTTAATATAAGTAAATCATGTATGAATGTAAAGATTCTCCACTTTATGAACACATGAAAAGTTTTCAAGTTGATCCTAGTTTTGTGACTTTTTCAGTTTACATTGATTTATATTTTACATTGTGTTCAAGGGTTTGATGGGCGGAGCCAAGCTGCAGCGCTGTCTCCGCCCACTGTCCAGGTTAAAGTCGGGGATAACATCACACTGCAGTGCCCCCTGCTGGTCAACGCCTCCTCCTCTGTCAGCTGGTACAGGAAGTGGTCAGGGCGTCGCCCTCAGCTCCTCCTCACTGTGGCCACGCCCACCAACAGCTCTGACGTTACACACAGCGCTAGAGTGTTGGTGGCAGCAGATGGATCTCTGCGGCTGCGTCGTGTTGACTTCAGTGACTCAGCCGTTTATTACTGCGCCGTCAATGATGACTCATTGAAAATGATGTCAAAGCTCAGATCACCTGGTCGTCACTGAAGATCAACTGTTGTTTTGTTACACTGTTTCATCAAATAAACATCATGTTTATTTATAATCATTATAATGTTTAAACTGAGTCTTTACACAGCTACATTAGCATCATGACCAGTTGGCAGCAGGTACGTTAGCATCATGACCATTCAGCAGCAGCTTCATTAGCATCATGACCAGTTAGCAGCTGCTATGTTAGCATCATGACCAGTCAGCAGCAGCTACGTTTGCATCATGAACAGTTAGCAGCTGCTACGTTATCATCATGACCAGTCAGCAGCAGCTGCTTTGGCATCATGACCAGTTAGCAGCAGCTACATTAGCATCATCACCAGTTATCAGCAGCTATATTAGCATCATGACCAGTTAGCAGCAGCTACATTAGCATCATAACCAGATAGCAGCAGCTACATGAGCATCATGACCAGTTACTAGCGGCTACATTAGCATCATGACAAGTCAGCAGCTGCTACGTGAGCATCATGACCAGTCAGCAGCAGCCATTAGCATCATGACCAGTCAGCAGCAGCTACGTCACTATCATGACCAGTTAGCAGCTGCTATGTGAGCATCATGACCAATCAGCAGCAGTTACATTAGCATCATGACCAGTCAGCAGCTGCTATATTAGCATCACGACATTAGCAGCAGCTACATTAGGAACGTGACCTGTCAGCAACAGCTATATTAGCCTTGTTTCTAAGCTTGCAGCTAACTTGGACAAAAATGTTTGTTAACTTTGGTACAATTACCCTGAATAATAATATAATTATCTTCCACTAGGGGCAGTGTTTAACCAGAAAATCTCATAATTTTCATTGAAATGTTCACAAAGTTTGAAATAAAACAATTTAAAGTCAACCATGTGAACATTCATTTGAAAAGCAGTTATTTACATATAATTAATTTTAATTTCATTAATTTAATATAACATTTATTTAAATGTAAATTTAAATTTAAAATTAATTAAATTTTATTATTAATAACAATGTTTGTGTGATGAAGAGTTCAATAGAACATGGAACATAGAACATCAACAGTTTCCTGTTTTTGTGTCGATCCGTTTGTCAGTTAGTTTTTCTGGTTCAGCAGTTTCTCGTTTCCAAGGTAACCTGTCCTCACACACGTGTGTCTGTAACTGCTGGAGACGACCTCAGTCTTCATGATGAAGACAACGCTGACCTTCATCGTCCTGCTGGGGTGAGAACAACAACTGTTGCTGTTTATTTGTTTGGAGTTTGTTGTTTTTAGTTTGTGTGTCTGTTTGTTTATAGTTTGTTTGTTGTTTTGAGTTTGTGTGCCTGTTTGTTTGTGTGTTTGTTTGTTGTTTTTAGTTTGTGTTTGTAATTTTTGTTTTTAGTTTTTGTTTGTAATTTGTTTGTGTGTTTGTTGTTTTGAGTCTGTGTTTGTTTGTTTGTAGTTTTGTGTGTTTTTGTTGTCTGATCAGTGTGTCCTCTGCAGATGTGGACGTGTGTGGACATTTGTCTCGTTCAGTGAAGGGATTCATCTGCTGGTCCTCGCTGATGAAGATCATCATCATCACAGCAACAACAACAAAAGAACAACAACAGGCAGGTTCCTCGTCATATTTACATGTTTATGATTTTGATAATCAATAATCATGAAGTGAATCGCAGTCCTCATCCGTTCATCTGTTTCATCATCTTTCATTTAAATCACTGTTTTCTTTAAAGGTCAGAGGTGACCTGTGCTGAGAGCGCCCCCTGCTGTTCATCTCACTGTTAAACTGAAGTTTGTAAACCACTCACTCTCCCACACCAAAGTCCATAGAGAAAATCAGGAGTTGTTGATTCACTGCTGCCTCCATCACTGAGTTCAAATGTCTTATTTTAAAGGGGACATATTATGCAAAATCAACTTTTTAACCATTTTAATACTTATATTTGGGACTCTGGAGGCCCTACCAGTCGCCAAAGTGTGGAAAAAGAATACTCAGTCATGTTTTCGTGGTGTAATTATAGGCGATAAAACACTCAATGTTGAATTCCCTGCAATTATGGTGGCAATTCACCGCGTTACCACCCCACCAGTAAGTTTACCTCGAGAGCTCCACCTTAGCTCCACCTTGTCCCTATAAAATGCGAGAGTGCAGGCGAGGGAGGAAGAGCGGTATTATGTCAACGCGTGTGCTGTTGGTGGCTACACAGTGGAGCACAGTGTTTTACACAAACTTCCAGCCTCAGAGGATTTTATATATGAAGCTAATGTGCCGGATAAAGTCAGCAAACGTGTGTTTGTGTGTTCGCACCACTTCGCATCAGACTGCGGCCAGCGGTCGCTGTATTTAGTCAGCGAGAGTATTTCACCGACGTACAAACACACACATTGTTAAGAAAAGGTCACACAGAGCTCATAACTGACCATTCTGACACGTCCTAAATAAAAATATTTGTTCAGTACGTCCTCCATGACCGGAGCACAAACTCTGATACAGTCACGTACAGTGGCAGTTTATGCAGCTCGCCGCTCGCCGCTGGCAATCAGGCAAGTTTTTAACTGATTTACAGTTTGCAGTGTTTGGCTCGATCCTTATGTAGGACGTCTCTTCCTGTGACGGCACTCTCGCTGTTTTCCGTGCACGCTGCCATGTTGATATTGTCAGAGAACTAGTGGAGGGAGGGGGAGAGGAATGGAGAGGGAACAGGAGCTGAGCGAGTGAGCGCTGTAAAAAGGATCAGAAACCCCCTGGAAGAAGTGGGTGTGTGTTTGCCTGTGTCTCATTTGCATATAAAGGGACCGTGCACAAAACCGAGCGTTCTGAAAGGGGCGGGTTTAGCAGGGTTATTGAACTGCTATGATGCTTCATCCTTATGGTATTTTGACCAAAGCATGTCACTGACATGTTCATTAGGACACCAGGGAACTATTTTAACTTGAGGAAATAGGGCATAATATGTCTCCTTTAATGAATTCAGCTTTTGAAATATTTCATTTAGACTTAACTCAGTGACACAAAGTGACCACACGAGGCAGCAGAGGACCAGCAGCTCCTGTGTCCCTGCCAGCTAAAATCCCTGATTTTCTTTATGGACTTTGTTGTGGGAGAGTGCTTCTGTCTGTCTGTCTGTCTAACAGTGAGATAAAGACGTGATCATGATGTAGATATCAGAGACTTTTGTTCAGCCATATTTTCACTGAGAGTGAGTGTCTGAGTCTCAGCAGCAGGGGGCACTCACAGCACAGTTAGTGTCAGGACATTACACAGCCACACCTGAAAAACCTCAACTGTCCCTTTAAGTAAATGTGTGTCTGGCTCCGCCCTCAGGTGACCCGTCTGTCCACCTTTTCTCGACCGTTCCTTCATCTCAGGATTCAAACTCTCAGCTGCTCGTGTGTCTCGTCTCAGGATTGGCGCGTCCTCTGCAGGACGTCCTGTGGTGGGTGGACGACACACTGGTGACATCAGCAGACACACACATGTCACTGATGAGGTCAGAGGAGGGCGGAGCCTACAGTGCCGTCTCAGTGTGGGAGGTGTCAGCAGCAGACTGTAGGTCCACGTACTGGTGTGGGACAGTGGTGGACGGACACGTCCACAGACAGAGGTGGACGACCTCTGTGGACTCTGACAACGATGACTGCCATGTTTTAATCTGAAGCTTGTTTGACGATGGTACCCCCTGCTGTTTCATGAACATTGATTCATATTTGTGTGAATAAAGCATGTTCAGAGCGACGTCGTCATGTTTTACACTTACAGTGAGCGTTTTGCAGCTGACCACCAGGGGGCGACTGAGTCAGGAGCAGAGAACACAGATCAGTTCAGTTTTAATGTGATTTCAACAGAAATTAAATAATAACATGCAGTTGTTTTTCTATCTTTACACATTTTTTACTATCAAACACAAAACAAACAAAGCCATTAGCCCCGCCCACGTCTCTCAGGACCATAAATAGAGCCAAAATATTCATGTTTGTACAGAAGATTATAGATTTAAATCAAACAGAACAAACCATAGACCTGATCTGTCACTACCACTTATCCACCAGCAGAGGGCGCTATGTGTGTGTGTTCCAAGGTCTGTAAAGAGTCAAAGGTTGTTTTCCTGAACCAGAACCAGGACTGAACCACAAACAGGAAGCAGCAGTCGATAAAAACCACCACCAGTACACAGCTGCTTCATTAGCCATCATTAGCATTAAAGACTCCGCCCACAGCCAGGTTTTAAAGTCGTCAGTAAAGGTGCGTTCACACTTTTTTTTACAAGTGACGGGAATTTAGTTGTTTACAATTTAGTTAGCTTAGCATTAGCCTCAGAAGAATAGATAGCATGGCATTAGCCCACGGGACCGTAGTCAGCTTAGCATTAGCATCTGGACAGAGAGCAGACGCCAGTACAGTGATGTGAATAATTATCTCACGTTCAGTGTGAACGCATCATCACGTGACTGAGTCATGTGACTGAGGTGGAAGCTCTCGTACTCAGAGGTAGAAGGTGTGGCCTCACATCTGAAGATCACCTGTTTACAAGTTAAAGGTCAGATCTAAGATTTCCAGTGTTTGACGTTGTGGACGCGTGTCTCAGTCAGGTGGACGTGTGTCTCAGATGGACACGTGTCTCAGTCAGATGGACGTGTGTCTCAGGTGAAGACGTCAGTCTCAAATTAAAGTGTACAATGTAAAGAGTGCTGCCATTTACTAGAAGCTCACGGATACAACACGCTGACTCAGCGGGAGACTACACACAGAGTTAACTAACCCTAACTTATCAGGTTAACTAACCCTAATCCTGATGCATTAGGGTTAACTAACCCTCACCAGTTAACTCCAGATGACTGCACTAACCCTGTCATCAGGAGAGTAGAAAGAATAAAAAAGTTCCTTTGTCTTTCACTCATCAGCTGAGCTTTGTCTCCTCGTCCTTCACATGTCCACATGTCCCACTTTACCAGTATCTCATAAAAATACAATCACTGAAGAAGACTGTCTCTTTTTGTCCCACATCAGAGGGGACAGAAGTGTCCACCAGGTGGAGCCAGTTCAGTAAACAAAGATGTTATTTAAAAATCAACAAACGTAGAAAATCATGAAAATGTTTTTCTCACCAACATTCACTGATTTATGTTAAAGAGTCACAAGGGGGCGCTGCAGTGATAATGTCTGTGTGTGTGTGTGTGTACTTTTATTATTATTGTTTGCTGTTGAATGAAGGTGATGAAGCTGCAGCTTCCTGTCAGGTCACATGACCACATGACAGAGGAAACACACGACATCAGCCGATAAGCACTGTCACTAGTTAGCCTCGTTAGCTTAGCTTCTGAAAAACGCGGAATCACAAGTAGACGTGAAAGAACAAAAGATTTGGTTAGTTTCAGTTAAATGTCTGTTACCATGGTAACAGCAGATGTGTTGAAACCAGTGATACTTCAGTAAAATGGCCGCCAAATCTCCAACTCCTCCCACTGCTCTGTCATTATGCTAACATGCTAAACTGTAACATGGTTAATGAATGAGTACAAGCTCAGTGGCTCCATCTGCAGGTTCTGTTAGCATGCTTTGTTAGCACATGTGAGACAAACAACCTAAAAACCTGCAGCTCAGCTGTTAGCATGCTAACAACAGCTGATGCTACAGGTGGAACAAACACGTTAGTTTAAGATGTTTACGTGAAAAGTTAAATGTTTTTTTTCATTCAAACCGAGGCTCTCTGTTTGTCAGGTGATCACTGACAGTGGGCCATCTTACTGGCCGGCTCCGCCCCTGGTGTGAAGCCATTACTGAGGCTGTTTGGACTGGGGGGCGTGGCCAGCACAGGTGTGGCTTCACGCCTGGAGGAGGGCTCGACGACTGAGTGACTCTTTTGCGGCAGTCGGGGCTGAAGCGGCTTCTCTATGGGGACGACGGACACCTGACGCAAACCCTCAGCTCGCAGTGGAGGTCTGGTGGGGGCGGGGCCTGTGGGGGCGGTGTCAGAGGTCAGGGCTTTAAGGCTGCGTGGAGAGGAGGGGCTGAGGACGCTCTGGTCATCGGGCTTTGATTCATCGTTCTGTGATGGATTATCAGAGGGCGGGGCCTCTTTATCTGATAGGGAGGAACCTGTAGACTCATGAGGCGGGTCTTGCTGCATGCTGCTCTGCCTGGAAGCTCCTGAGCCTGGAATCTCACAGCTGTCGGTGCGACGCCGCGAGCCTTCATGCATCCGACTGGTGGCAACGACGGCCTTCATGGCAGCCTGTACACACACACATACACAAAACAGAAACAGTAGTAAACTAGTAGTAGTAGTAGTAATAGTGTCAGTAGTAGTAATAGTAGTAGTAGTAGTGATAGTAATAGTAGTGATAGTAGTAGTAGTAGTAGTAGTAATAATAGTTATAGTAGTAGTAGTAGTGATAGTAGTAGTAGTAGTGATACTAATAGTAGTAGTAGTAGTGATAGTAGTAGTAATAGTAGTAATATTAGTAGTTGTGATAGTAGTAGTAGTAATAGTAGTAGTGATAGTAGTAGTAGTAGTGGTAGTAGTAGTAGTAGCAGCAGTAGTAGTAGCAATAGTAGTGATAGTAGTAGTAGTAGTAGTAATAATAGTAGTAATAGTAGTAGTAGTAGTAGTGTAGTAGTAGTAGTAATAGTAATAGTAGTTGTAGTTGTAGTTGTTCTGACAACTAGCGTAGCTTGTAGTGTAGCTTGTTTGGACCTTGAGCTTCCGTCGTGCGTTGAATTCCTGAAGTTTCCTCTGTGCCGTGTCCATGTGAGAGAAACGTGCTGCTTTACCCAGAACCCACGGGTGCTGCAGAGCCTCACGCACACTCAGACGCTTCAGAGGGTCCAGGACAATCAGCTTACTGACCTGAGACACAGAAGAAGAAGGCAGGACAGACCACAGGTCAACACAGGTCAACACAGGACAGAAGACAGGTCAACACAGGACAGACCAAAGGTCAACACAGGTCAACACAGGACAGAAGAAAGTTCAGCACAGGTCAACACAGGACAGCACAGGTCAACACAGGACAGACCACAGGTCAAACACAGGTCAGCAGGGACAGAGACAGGACAACACTAGACAGACCAAGGACAACACAGGTCAACACAGGACAGAAGACAGGACAACACAGGACAGACCACAGGTCAACACAGGTCAACACAAGTCAACACAGATCAGCACAGGACAGAAGACAGTTCAACACAGGACAGACCACAGGTCAACACAGGACAGACTCAGCACAGGTCATCAGCACGGGACAGAAGATAGGACAACACAGGACAGAACACAGGACAACACAGGTTAACACAGGTCAACACAGGACAGAAGACAGGACAACACAGGACAGAAGACAGGACAACACAGGACAGACCACAGGTCAATACAGGTCAACACAGGACAGAAGACAGGTCAACACCTGCTGGTCACCATCTTCATGACACTCAAAACAAACACCAGCTGTGAATAGATGAACTACATGAAGTGTGTTTCACTCAACACTAGGTGGCGACATGTGGTTCTTGTTTGACTTATGTCACAGACCAAAACAACTTTAGCTGGTGGCTAGTTGTTAGCATGTTGATGACATCAAACAAAGAGAACGTGTCCCTTAAAAGTGAAGCTTTTATTCTGAAATGCACACGCGGTGGTGATGTGAGAACTGTGGGGTGACTCACTAAGTCTTTGGCGTTGAGTGAGACGTCGTCCCACCACGGAGACACAAACTCGTAGTCACAGTTGAGGATGCGAGTGTACATGTACTGGTCTCCTCTGGGGTCAAAGAACGGCTCGAAGCCACACAGTCTGACAACAGGAAGTAGATCAGTCACAGTGTCACAATAAAAGCATGTTTAAACACGTCTCAATTTATCATGTTTATATTCATCTTTCCACAATGTGTGTGTGTATGTGTGTGACTCACAGGATGTACAGGATGACGCCCACTGACCACATGTCCACCTCAGGACCGTAGGCGTTGCCTCTTAAAATCTCTGGAGCTGCAGACAGAAAACAGAAAGCATGGTCAGTGTAAAATCCCACAGAGCAGCAGGTCCTTAAACACATCACTGCTGTGTCCACACTGACCACAGTAACCTGGTGTCCCACACACTGTCTTCATGGTCACCTGGTCATCGATGATCTTTGAAAGACCAAAGTCAGCTGAAAGACAGAAACATCATCACTGAAGACAAGGAGGACACTGTGTCTCTGTGTGTCTGTCCCTGGACAAGGAGGACACTGTGTCTCTGTGTGTCTGTCCCTGGACAAGGAGGACACTGTGTCTCTGTGTGTCTGTCCCTGGACAAGGAGGACACTGTGTCTCTGTGTGTCTTTCCCTGGACAAGGAGGACACTGTGTCTCTGTATCAGCAGTTTTAAAGGAACACTTCATATTGATGTTAATATCATTGTCTGCTGACATATAAACATCATTTATAACATCACGGCATGGTCGTCGTAGTCGTCGTGGTCATGGTCGTTGTCATCATGGTTGTTGCCGTCATGGTTGTTGTGGTCGTGGTCATGGTCGTTGTTCTCACCTATCTTGAGTGGAGCGTCCAGTGACAGGTCAGCGTACAGAAGGTTCTCTGGTTTCAGGTCACGATGAACCACACCGTTCTCATGTAAGTACTGAAACACACACACACACACACATTCATAGTGACAGAGAGAAACAGGCGTATGTTTTTCTGAGTTAAATGTAGGCCAGTGTGTGTGTGTGTGTGTGTCTTAATCCACTCTGGTTTTAATCTCTCCAGCATCAGGATGAAAGCTGTTGTTACATAAGAGACATGACCCACATCACCTGAACTAACCACAGTAACTGAACTAACCAGAGTAAATAACCACAGTAATTGAACTAACCAGAGTAACTGAAATAACCACAGTAACTAACCACAGTAACTGAAATAACCAGAGTAACTAACCACAGTAACTGAACTAACCAGAGTAAATAACCACAGTAACCGAACTAACCAGAGTAACTAACCACAGGAACTGAAATAACCACAGTAACTAACCACAATGACTGAACTAACTAGAGTAACTAACCACATGAACGGAACTAACCAGAGTAAAAAAACACTGTAACCGAATTAACCAGAGTAACTAACCACAGGAACTGAACTAACCACAGTAACTAACCAGAGTGTTAGTAATACTCAGTGCTGTATTTTCCTCACAGTCAGTGAATGCATCGTTCTTACCGCCACAGCCTCCAGTATTTGTTTGATGACATGAGCAGCGTCTCTCTCACTGTAGTAACCTCGCTCCACGATCCTGAACACACACACACACAGGTTAGACACACACCTGTATGTGTGCGTGTGTGTGTGTGTGTGTGTGTGTGTACCTGTCAAACAGTTCTCCTCCAGTCACAAGCTCCAGAACCAGAGCTATGTCTGTGTCCGTCTCAAAGATCTCCTTCAACTGAATCTGAACCACAGTCACAGGTTATCACTGATAACATCACTGATGAAATCACAGTGATGATGATGACAATGATTAAGTGATTACTAGCTTAATATTGTCATTGATCACTAGGTTAACTACTGTCATCAATGACTAAGTTAACAGCTGTCTTTGGTTATCAGGTTAACTGATAACTAGGTTACTATTGTCATTGATGAATAGGTTAACAACTGTCATTTGTTACCAGGTAACTTGATAACTAGATTACTCCTGCAATCGATTACTAGTTTGACTACTGTCATTGATTACCTGGTTAACTGATTGCAAGGTTACTGTTGTCATTGATTACCAGGATAACTGATTACCAGGTTAACAACTGTCATTGATTGCCAAGTTAACTGATTGCTAGGTTACTATTGTCATCGATTAATATATTAACTACTGTCATCAATGACTAAGTTAACAGCTGTCTTTGGTTACCAGGTTAACTGATTACTTGGTTAACTACTATCATCGATTACAAAGGTAACTTATTACTTGGTTTCTATTGTCATTGATTACCAGGTAAACTGATTACTGGGTTACTATTGTCATTGACTACTAGGTTAACTACTGACATTAATTACCAGGTTAACTTATCACTAGGTTTAAAACTGTAATTGATTACCAGGTTAACGGATTACAAGGTTGCTATTGTCATTGATTACTAGGTTAATATTGTCATTGATTACTAGGTTAACAACTGCCATTGATTACCAGGTTAACTGATTACTAGGTTAACTGTTGTCACAGACGTACAATGTTTGGGTGGGACAGACGCAGCAGTACTCCGATCTCTGTACGAACAATCTTCTTGTCGATCTGAAGAAGAAGAAACACCATGAGAGTATGACCTTTGACTTCTGACCTTTGACCTCTGTGTGTGACTCACCGTTTTCTTGAGAACTTTGACAGCGAACGGTTTCTCAGTCTGTTTCTCTTCACAGCGATACACAACTGATGTCGCTCCTCTGAGAAGACACACACACATAGTGTTAACACACACACACACACAGAGTTAACACATACAGAGTGTTAACACACACACACACACACACACAGAGTTACCATGATGTGTGTTGGGACAGATGGAGGAAACAGATCCCCCCACACACACACACACATATACAGAGCACTCATTGGTCTCCATGGTAACAGGTCACCTGGTAACCAGGCTGGTGCCTCTGAATTTGCCACTGACATCATGTTTCTTTAAGCTGTTGTTGTTTGTTGTTGTTTACAAAATAGCAACAAAGGTGTTGAATCACAAACCACTCACTCTCCCACACCAAAGTCCATAGAGAAAATCAGTGATTTTAACATCACACACACAGGGGTTGTTGATCCACTGCTGCCTCCATCACTGAGTTCAAATGTCTTATTTTGTCACGTCAGTGTTTGAAATCCTTTGTTCAGATTGACCTCAGTGAAACAAAGTGACCACACGAGGCAGCAGAGGACCAGCAGCTCCTGTGTCCCCGCAGCTAAAATCACTGATTTTCTCTATGGACTTTGGTGTGGGAGAGTGAGGGGTTATGAAGTAGATAAAGAGCAGCAGATGTCACTACACATGAGGTGTACCTAATAAAGTGGCTACAGATCTTTGCATTACATTTACACAGATTTACTTTTATCTGTTTTGTTCTAGTTTTAAATTTAAAATCTTTTATTTGTTTTTTTTTAATTTAACTAAAACTTTATTTTTTACTGAAAATGACTTCACTGTCACAGTCCTGGTCTCAGTTCCAGTTCTGGTCTCACTGTCAAAGTCCTGGTCTCAGTTCCAGTTGTGGTCTCAGTGTCACAGTCCTGGTCTCAGTGTCATAGTCCTGGTCTCACAGTTACAGTCCTGGTCTCAGTTTCATAGTCCTGGTCTAACTGAGTCCTGGCCTCACTGAGTCCTGGTCTCACTGTGACAGTCCCGGTCTCACTGTGACAGTCCCGGTCTCACTGTGACAGTCATGGTCTCAGTTTCAGTCCTGGTCTCACTGAGTCTTGGTCTCACTGAGTTCTGGTCTCAGTGTCACAGACCTGGTCTCAGTGTCATAGTCCTGGTCTCACTGTTACAGTCCTGGTCTCACTTTCACAGTCCTGGTCTCCGTGTCACAATTCTTGTCTTAGTTCCAGTCCTGGTCTGTTCCAGTCCTGGTCTTAGTTCCAGTCCTGGACTCAGTTCCAGTCCTGGACTCAGTTCCAGTAAAGCTGTCATATGTAACTTTTACCTCCACACCGGTCCCCAGTGTTTTTGTGCCTGCGGAGACACAAAGGGACATGTTTGATGTCTCCTGACGTAAAACATGTCTCTCTGTGTCTGTGGAGACAGAGGAACACAGAGGGGACATGTTCCATATCTCCTGACGTAAAGTAAAACTGAACGTCACAGTCGTATTTTCAGCGTCCATCTGGAGAAACAGTACATTTGTCATGTGACTTCCTGAAGTAAAATGGAAACATCAACTCGGAAATTCCAACTTCCAGACAGAACTGGAACACACCATAAAGATGCAGTCTGTGATTTTTGTCACTATTGTTCTGTAACTTTATTTGTTCACTGCATGTGAACACAGACGTGACTGAGGGAGCGTGTGTGTGATACAGCAGTAAAGCCGGGCGGGCGGAGACAAACCTGTCTTCACTCGCCTGTCTCTACCACCTCAATGTTTGTCTGACATCAAACTAATCACAAAGTTACATACTGCAGCTTTAAGACATTATTGATTTTTTAAAATCATAACGAGGAGATCATCAAAGACCGACTCTAGATATGGATCTGGAGCTGGATCACCATCAACATCTAGTCATTTCCTCATAATCTCAATCCAAACATTTAATCCAAATCATCCTGTAGTTTATTTACAGTGCTCCTCAAACACAAACAAACAAACAGCAGCAGAAGTTCAGATTTAAATCTGTTTTAAATGTAAATAAAATTATTCATCATTATATTTTATAATCTGACCACTTTATTAGGTACACTGTGTGTGTGTGTGTGTGTGTGTGTGTGTGCGTGTGTGTGTGCCTGTGTGTGTGTGTTTGTGTGTGTGATCATGTGGTCCAGACCGGCCCAGTTCGGAGCTCAGGTTGTAGAACTCCTCCACCGTCCCGTCCCGCCTTGACCCCTCCACCCAGAACTCGACTGGATCAGAACCAGGCCGGGACGTCGGCATGATGTCAGCAGAACTGTCCCCAAAACCAGACCAGCACCACAACCAGGACTAGTCCACAAAACACACCAGGAGCAGTACCAGGACCGGTTCAGACGGGGTCATGTGAGACCCGCCCAGGAGCAGGATCGGAGTAATCCAGAACAGATCTCAGATGTAAACCCGGATTATCGCAGTGGAGGTTGGATGATTCATGATCCTGATCGCCTTTAATCCAGGATCAGGACCGATGATGGACAAACAAAACCAGACCAAACCTCCAAAGATGCTCCGGGTCCAGATGTGTCGCAGCTTCAGTCCATCATCATCATCATCATCATCGTCCCGGGTTTTAATCGTTTCTCCGTGTTTTTACCGTTACAAACGGACAGTCCGTGTCTCCGGACTCTCGATCAACGTCCAGGCCGGAGATCAGGACCGGAGCCCGGCTGCAGGAGGAGCAGGATTCCCGGCGGGCGGGGTATTATGTTCTGGTTCTCGGGCAGAACTGATCCAGATCCAGATGTATGCTGGATTCGCTGCTGCTGCTGCTGTAATCTCACAGCCCCGCCCCTTCACCCAGAGAACCAATCACAGCACTGCACAGAGCCGAGCTGCGCTGTGATTGGACGAGCTGTCTGTGAGCGAGTGCGTCTGAGCAGCAGTAACCTACACACACTCACACACAAGCAGGGAATCAAACCCGCAATCTGAAGAATATCATGTGATCATGTGACATGTTTGTTTATGTTTCATATGAAAACCACAGTCAAATGTGTTTATATACACACATTATATGTACTGTATATATGTGTATATAGTTATATATACTGTTTATATGTATAGACATGATC